>NW_018127913.1:1584095-1610142 GCF_001952655.1 Monopterus albus
AACTCTCTGGCTGCTCGTGCCCACCCCCCTTCCCAGCCCCCGAACCCCCTCCAGCCCCACACATTTCTAGCTCAGAGGGTCTTAAGAAAGCACACTTCCTTTAAATTCACCCATATGCAAATTTTAAGATGTGATTTGCATTTTAAAGTATTTAACTCCTCATATTTATTGGGCTCTGAGGCCTTGCTGATCATTGATTTATGTGCTTCCGGCAATCATATTTCCATATTTTGTGTGGTTTTTAACGACAGTAATAATTCAAATATGCAAAAAGTTGTTCTTTGAACGATATCTTTAATTATATCCTCAAAGCATCATTCCTTTCTGCTTCTCTTTTTTCATAGCTGAGATTGTCTTTGAATAAAAAAGGCTGAAGAACCATAAATTAGACCGTGCAATGAGACACTGATGGGCAAAACTGCAGTCGGTTACCTTATGTACATGGAGATGTCTTAGCATGTTTTGCCTATATCCAAAGCCACAAACAGACTAGGGGTGCTCTGCTGTACAGGGACCTGTGTGACCTTGTCCCCACAGTCCTTTATTAATGCTGACATTCTTTCAGCACGAATCCAGTCTAAGACTGTAAAATTCATCTGTTATATTCAAAAACGCAAAAAAAAAAAAAGACCTTCCCCCTCTGTTTTGTCACTAACACAGGAAGTTTCTCTGTCACCTCTCCTTATTAGAGTTGTCAGAGTCACCGCATGCTCTTATGAAAGCCGTCACACTCAACAAGATTAAAAGTGGCGGGTTCCCACCACCGTTTGGCCTATCAGCATCACAGAGCAGCCGTCAAATGTGCCTGCTGTCCTCTTTGCCCGTATTCCCATTGTCATCTTGGCACGGCATGTAAACTTTTAGAATAATTGCTCACCCATACATGAGTATGGGTGACTAATACAGTGTATTAGATTAGTTGTGTTTGGTTACAAAAGGGGAAAAGTGGGTGTTTCGTTATCTCGTTCACTTGGTAGGCTGCGTACTGTGAGAGTCAACATGAAAACAGAGAAGAGATTAATTTAGCAAGAGCCTGCTCATTTGACCCCTGACTGTAATAAGCTGGACAACAGTCTCCTACATTGGAAATTAGAGCATCGTGTCACAAATATGCATTATCAATATCTGCACAATCCAAAAATGTATTTAAACTGATGCTATAAAGCTAAAAAGCTCCAAATATACTAAAATATTTATATGAAACATATATGAAATCGTTACATATTTATATTTTTCATATTTTGATGACAACACATCACGTTGGAGCATTCTCTCTGCCTTTTACACACATGTACCCATACAGAAAGGAAAAGAGCCACAAACACAACAAGCAGGAACATGAAACTTCTACATACTGTGTCCTATTAAAATGAATGGCCAATTAGAACAGTAAGAATTAACATGGCAAACAGAAATAATTGTTTCCTAAATTATACTTTAAAAAAAGTAGTGAATTCATTAAAAATGTTATTTGTATATTACACAGGTGTCATAATTATTAGTCATGGTAATTATGGTTATTACTGTAATAATTTTTCAATTTTCTTCATAATTCATATCATCAAAATACAATCAGTGGTTTTACTGCATCATAGTTTCAAATGCAGAGAGGCTAAGTTCAGTACAAGCCAAACATATTAACACGGAGGCCCTTGGAGGATGCATTTCACCCCAGTGTTTATCACTACTGAGTCTTGCACTGACTGCACGCAAAATATGTTACAACCCCCACCCCCCTGAGACTCCACGGCACACCGCCCTCCACTCCACAATTAAGCTTTAAGCCTCACTTCAGATTTCTGCACTGTGGCTCTAAAACTGATCAGTGTGGATCAGTGTTATTAAATTAAATTGATTTAACGTGATGTTTATGTTTGTGACATGCACACGGACAAACACGCACACAGACCAAACTCACTCGCAAGCAGCACCCACACTGTTTTATCCCCGAGTCGGTCTAAAAGAGATTACACAGAGTGAATGTAGAAAAAATAATAATAATAAATTCATTATGTGACATTTGAATATGTATTTAATATAAACATGAAACTGCCCGTTCCCATTTACACACAAACACGCACTCTAATAAAGAGATCAGGCCACAAACACACACTTATGAGGAGCACCAAAGCAGTAGTGGACCACGGTCAATGAGGAACTCAGAGCTGATCAATTTACAAAGCAAATAAAAAAGCCTCATGCTAAAACTACTGCCATATATTACTAAACTGTATAAACATCTGCTTTGAGTTGCAACAGTGATAGAAATGTGTGTGTACAGTTTTTGTTTGGGGGGGGGTAAAAATCATGATAAACCAAATCAATTGGACTCTGAAAATCCCTCATCTGGTGTAGCAGAGCTGTGAAACAGTGTAAAAGTATTCTCTCTCCCTCTCCAGAAAGGTTATCGCATTGTATCTTATTGCCTTTACCTGCTCCTATTCACTGCGAACATGCACTGATTTGAATAAGCACCGCTCCAGAGGCTCTCTTATCAGATCCCAGAAGGGTGTGCCAACACAGCAGTATCAGGTACACATCATTTCTCTCTGATGCCCCCTCCCCAGAAAAAGGAAAAAGGAAAAAGTTTAGAAGAATAGAAAGTAAAATAAAAAAAAAAGAAGAAGAGTGTTGGTGCATCTGGGATCTGTTGCCTGATAACACAGTCTGGCTGCAATCACATCCAGGCTTGATATGCAAAAGTGACCAAAAAGAAACACAGTTAATCCTTCTCTAGAAAGACTCCCTTTTCCAATTTCCCTTTTTCATTTTCTGTTTTAAGCTCCCTGTTTTTTTTACCCAGAATATATTTCTACAACTGCTGACCTACAGACTCATCAATTTATTCCATGTATTAATGTACTGAATTTTTAAGTAGGATATTATTTTTTAAAAAATCATTAAGTAGGGTGATAAAAACAATTTGCATATCAACTAATGTACAACAATTACCCACCAAAGGCATGATATTTTAAAGATTTCATTTCATTAACAGCGTGCATCAGGACTTTCTTTCCCACTCTACACAGCCACAGAAACACAATTCTACAAAGATGCACAGGTTTCCAGTTTCATGTTAATGATTGTTTTTGCTCTGTGAGGGGAAAACACCAGCTTGGGAAGGCATCAGTCAGGGAGGTTAGCGAGCATGATAGCAACATGACCTCGGAAAACGTATCCTCCTCGGGTAGGTTAAACGCACACAAACACACTTGCACACAGACAAACATGCACTGAGGCCATCCATGTTCATTTCCCCAGTCTTTTTAACAGGCTAACCTGCTCTCTTCATTAGGGTGCTGCGGGGACTTATCACTGTGCAGTCTTTGTCCTTGCTGTAATTGCCCTCTCGGCATGTCAGCGCCCAACCACCCACCCACCCACCACCATCATCATCAGAGCAGCCCCACGCCCAACCAGCCCAGCCCAGCACCAGTCCCCCTGTGACAGGCCTGGTGATACAGCGGTGCGGGGAGCCTCTCCTGAGACCCGCTGATCGGCCCCTGAGGGCCACCGGTACCGACTGCTCTGCCACAAGCCCAGCCTCCAGCTCCACTCATTTAGCACAGCACTAACATCCACTGTGGTGCTTTCACCACAGACGCGGAGAAATATTCTCTTAACAAATTTTCTACTTTTGAAAATATTACTTTGGCAGGAAGTAGCCACTCAAGTACATTAAAATGAGCCAAGTCCCTTGTGTAGGTATCTACAAATTTGATTAACTGAACAACTGACCTGTAATCTAAAATAAACCAGCTCTGTCTATCAGTTTCACTTCATTTTCAATCTCATAGCAGCTCTGAAATCACCACAAACATATGCAACTATGCACAATACATGTTCTACACGGTTTTCACCTAAAAGTGTCAAATATCAGCTGAGATAAATGTTAAAAGTGTCACAGACTTAAACAAACCATTCAGCAGAACAAACATAATCTTAAATGCATTTCATTCATGCAAGAGATCCACAAGTACCACACACCAGGCAGTCGCACACTGCAAATGATATCCGTGACTGTTAGTTTCTAGCAAGTTGAATGGCGCCATCTAATGTTTAGAAGAAAGACTACAAGTCATGAACGCCAGTGTCAGTTTCTTTAAGTTGCAAAGAAACAAATTAGCAGTTTGGCACTACTTGAAGTGTATGTGGTGTTTAAAAGTCTAAGTAATCAGATTTTGCTGGGGGCCTTGGAAGGCAGCAGGCAGGCTTTGAAATGACCACAAAACTGGACAGAGTGAACCCCCCTAATTTGAAATTTAACTATAACAGACAGAGAGCTATCAGTGTTGCAGCATAATCCTGACCTCTGTTTGTTTTGCTGAATAAACAGAATAAATTAATAAATGTTTCCTCTTCACACAACACACTCCTCCTCACACGCTCAGTGTTTTCTTTCCTGCAGGAGAAATCGATGTGCCAGCGTTTTCACGGCCGGCTGCTGGGGTTCAGACCTACGTCTGGGTCCGGGGGGGCTCCATGGCGTGGGGGCTAATGTGGTGCAGGGTTGAGGAGGAGCGAAGAGAATTTGGTTGACTATGGGATCTTCTACATCTCTAGTCACATGTCCACTCTCCTTTCCTGCAGGCTTGACACTTGTGAAAGCCAGACTGGATGGCAAACAGTTCCCCCTCCTTATACTTTACCCTCCTCAAAAAATATACCCCCATCTGTCTGCCCCTGTCAGGAGCTTCGGCACAATTGGGTGGTAACTGTGCTGGTGAGGAGACTTTAGTGGTCACGTTTCTACCATGCTCACTAACCTCACTGACTGGATGCAGCTACCAGGGCCACGGAAGATGCAGGCAACAAACTGTAAGACATAAAAGCGATGTGATATGCCGTATAACGTTTTAATAACTTTGTTGCACCACATCTGAAATGCAAACACATTAAAGTGGACATAGTGTCCCTCTCATTAAATACACAGCAGTGTAAATATTATCTACCCCCCTCTACGCTTGAATAAACATACACAAAGACCCCATTGCCTTTCAGCATCCATCCAGCAGATACCACCAACAAGCCTAGGAAGTTTTGCTAGGGGGGTGTTTTATGCGTCCCACAGGGCTAGGAGACAGTGAGATGTGGCTATAGCACACAGAGGATCCCAGTCAAGGACACAGGCAGCATCACTCACTACGCCATTATTTGCTCATATTTAAAGCTAAGGAGGCGCAGGGGCTACCTGAGGGACTGTAGCTACACATGCAGAGGAGGATGGGTGATTTCAGAGTCCGACGGGTGTGCTGAACGACTGAGAGCTAAAAGAAACACAGGCAAGGAAAGGGAGAGAGAGGGAGAGAGAGAGAGTGAGGAAGTGACAAAGGGCTTTATATGTCAGCCCAGTGATACCAGCGTTTTTATGGCCGAATATTTTTTCTCTTGTCAGAGCTGGATAAGGAATCACCATAAGGTTGGGGAGCATGAATATTGCCCTTGAGGGCCCACTGTGGCTGCTCCTGTTTATGGTTGACTAGCAATCAGCCACCGATTCAGAACCCACAACCCCTCATCCATCCACGTCAGCAATTAATCAATTAAACGGGCAGTGGGGAGGAGTGGAATCAGCTAGGTGTGTTAATACAATAGCCTGTTAAGGTTGATGTAATTTCATCACTAATGTCACACATTCATCACACCCTATTATCTATTTCACATAGACAATGGTCAATATTACTTAATAAATCTGAGAATCAAGGGATTTGGTGTGTTATTACACTTGAAGGATACTATGAAGTCCTGGTCTATAGAGCACGAGGCCCCAAAGTAACATGTACTGTACACCTACTGAGACAAGTGGCAAACTTAATGTGACACATTAAAAAGAGAAGCTGAACACATTTTACATAATCTGTCAGGAGATCTGCAACAGAAAATGGAACCCTAATTATAAAGATCATGACTAATAAACACCATCTGACAACAGTTCTTTCCTTAGTTATTGTTTATCTGTCCTTACTGTAGAACTGCCAAGAGTGGCGCTCAAGAAATGTTTGTATTTTATCTTTGATTAATCTTCATGACTTAAAAATAACAATGGAATTAACCCCCAGTATGAATTCATGCTGCCCCCCCACCCCCACCCCGACCTCACTTAGAGAACCACAAATATGATCTTAGAGACACTGTGCCTGTTAAACCTGTAGCGTGTGCAGTGTTTTATCATAAAGGACAGTGTGTGTGGCTCAGTGCAAAAGTGTGTAAATAGACGGGTTTGTGTAGGCGGAGGCCCTGTCTGCTTGTGTGCCTGGTGTGAGCATGTGTGGGCCAGACCACATGTGATACACAAAGTGAGAGCGGTATTTGGCATACCGATGGATACGAAGGCTTGTATCACTAACCATGTTTTTTGGAATCCAGCCACTGACAGCTGACAGTTTGTGCCAGTATTTCATAACTTTTAATGTCACAATTTTCAAGGCCAAAATATCGGAAAACTTGCAGTGATAATGGAAAAAGTCTTAGACACAACGCCGGGACACTGGACATGTTGAAATTCCTCTGTTTGGATTACAGAGCTCTTAATAAGTCTTACAGCTCACTGTTTTTTGTAACTTTACCACTTTTGTAAATATCATTTTCTTATGTGTGGCTCCCACCCATCCGAGAAGGTTGGTCTTCTTAATTTAGGCTGGGTTATAACCTGCTGATGTTGTGGGCGCGTAAAGTCCATTGAGACACCATAAATAATACTGGGCTATACAACTTAAATGAACTTGACCTAACGGCTAATCATAACATGGATAACATGGGTAAATGTTTGGAATCTGATCAAAGTGCTTCATTACACTTAAGGACTTACATCAGACAAACTGCATAGTGTTGATTAATTATACAATAAACATTGTTATCATCATATGAGTTGGCTATGGCTGATATCCCTTTTTTTTTTTTACACACAGAAGGCCTATACCTGTCCTGTATATTGGTCTAATGCTAATAACCATTTCAGTCGGACACAAAGAGCCTCCATTTCAACCAAGCCAACATTTCCCCAGCACTCCCAGCAGGTACATCAGCTCAATTATGATGATGGCAATGACTGATTGCATTTTACCTCTCCCCTGGTCCCCCAATAAGTCTGGCCATCACATACAGAGATACAGAGAGAGACAGACAGAAGAAGGGAAGGGGGAGAGAAAGAGACAGAGTCAGATAGCAGCGTCATCTCCAGTGAGCTACATGCATCCCAGATGCAAGTCTCCAGGACGGTATCAAACATCTCGGTGGCAGACTCATCGTGAAAATAATCTATACCTACAGGAAGTCAATTAAAAAGTGCCAGGGGAGATTAAGAGCAGCATGACAGCTTTTCGTCAGGCCACGGGTTTGTCTGGGAGAACCTGCCCATCGTGCGTCTACTGTGTGAGTGAGTGTGAGGTGTGTGTGTGTTGGTAGTAAAGACATGCTAGAAAGCAGGCGGCAGTGGTGGTAGTGGAGGGTGGAGACCGCTCCAGAACACCCTTAAAAGCCCCCTCATGAATATTAAAAAGACCCTTGGCAGTCGGCAGCTCTGCCACAAGTTTGCAAACCAGCGTAATGTGACTGTTTGTGCTGAGAAAGGGCTCAGTCCGGATTTCAATTAAATCAAACGTTGTCACTCTGATGGCACTCTCAATGGAGGGACAGCTCATTCCCCTCTACATATCAGCTCAGCTTTGTGTCAACCATCCATCTCTCATCCTCCCCTCTCCTGTTTGCCATCTTTATCAGCCTCAATCCACTCTCTCTCCATCTCCTCTTTCTCTCCTTCCCTTTCTCCCCCTCTGTCTCAAGCAACCAAACTGAATGTACAAATTACTCTCCCCTCCACCTTTAACTCCTACTAAATCTTTCCCCTTTCCCACTTTGCTGAGCTGGGATATTTTATTCCTCCATCAAATATGCATCCCATTAATTAAGTTAGATTACTCCTGACTGCCAAATATCGTCTGCCCCGATGGGTGTCAACAGAGAAATGCATGACTGTGAACCTACTGTGACATGGCCCCAACACTTCAACATGAGTTACTGCCTTTTCCTGCTCCATCCATGGGCAGATTACCAGACATTGCTGGAATTAAGAGTCGCTTGCTCCTTCCCCTTCACCCTGCTTTTTAATAAGTGTGCAATGGATGACACTTGCACTTCTGACAATGAGAGGACTGATATTTTAATTACACCCCTTTATTCATCTGCCTTCCTCTTCATCTTTTAATTGCTGTTGTTAATCACTCATTAACTTCCCTCTATTTTTTCCTCCTACAATATACCTTTGACATGATTATCTCTATAGAACAGATTGTTCAGCAATATTTTTATAATAATTCAACTTTAGAGGGCAACGTTTGAACTTTTTTGTTATCTGCACTGAAGAGAAGTTGTAAAATTTGACTCATGTTTCTCCACCAAATGCAGCTCTTTGTCACCCTTTGTTAGCTGATATGAATCTTTACAATTCCAGTTTATCAATGCTACCAAGAAAGGTTCTTGTAAAGCAAAAATGACTACTTCTTTTTATTTTTGTCCTGCAAATCATGCAAGTTGAGATTTAACAAGAAAAAGTGATTTAAAAAAAAACAAGCCAAAACAGCTGAGGCCACAAGAAGTTTGGCGTTTTAAAGGAGAAGCTACTGAGATCACACACGGTGCAAACAATAGCCTCTTAACTTAGGCAGTCCTCAAGAGTAGAATAACTTACTATCATAAGCCTATGTGCTGTGTTGGCTCCCCAGCTTAACTACTGATCTTGCCGTTTAGCTCCTGGACCCAGTGTTTTGTTTTTGTTTGTCTTTGATTAAAGGGAAATGTTTTGATTATGAAGCCCCGAGGCCCCTGTTGTGGGCCCACTAAAGAATATGAGATTGTTATTAGAACCTAATAGGACTGATCTGCTGACAGAGATTCCTCTCTTTGTGTCTCACGTTCAGAGCTGCTGAGCGGAGGAGACCCATTCAAACTCTTCAAAAGCATCCTTTCACCAACATGAGCCCGACGGGCAAACAGAACTTGGGCTGTGCAATTTCAAATTCATTCATTCATTGCGTTTCTGCTGAGCGTTAGGCCTATAATCCAAACTCAACTAATGAAGCCATTGTTTGATGTCATCTCTTAAGCTGGGAGATATGTGTGAGGACACGTCACTTGAGAGGAAATAAAGTTTGACAATCTAGCTCCACAACAAGTATAAAAAGTGTAAAACTGTTCGCTGCTAGATTTATACTGATACATCGATGCTGTCTAGAATTGATTTCTCTCTCCCCTCTTTCGCCTTTTGCAGTGTGTGAATGTGTACCTGTGCATGAGTGTGTTTCTATTGCAAAAAACATTAATTTTACAAACATCAGCCCAAGGCTACTAAACACATCCAATCCATTATGCTGCGCTTTATCGTGTTACGGGGGGTAACGGGCTGTAAAGCTGTCTTGGTCATAAAGAGCGATCGCAGAGTGCCGAGTCAAACCAGAACACCGAGCTCTCTGAGCCATACGCAGCCCTCGTTATCATCAGAACAGCTCCTTCACATACTTAACCTTTCCGGACCAGCCTTTCTGCATTATTTTCCAAATGACCTTTAACGTTACTTATTTCATTTCCGATAATGGCACACTAAATTCTGCTAAATGCATCAGAGCAAAATGTGTTTATTTCGGTGAGGGGGACTTCAGTGACTGACAAGGACCATGTTCCCAGACACAAACTCAAATATCCAAAGCAGTAAATAGAATACGTCTTCCAGACTGAAATAAATACCTGTGTCTGATGAGCACACAAAATTATATTTATTATAAAAGATAAGGAGCACACAGAATAAACTCACTACCAGTCAGAAGTCGGACTTTTTTATCTATACCGAGCCCCACGTTTCTCCTATTTCTGATATTACTGATGTGAACATTTGTGTGTGCAAATGAGTGACTGGACAGATACTGTGTTAACTGTGCTTCAGTGCAGAGAAAAGCACTATATAGGTCCATTTACCTTTGGCAGAAGTGCACGTATACAGTGAAAAACATAAACCTTGGGTCAAGGTTCACCACCTTTTTTTTCTAGTCTGACAAAACTATTTATGAGATAAATTCTAATGCAAACCATAATAAAGTGTTCAACAAATATAAATAAGATTGTTGGTAGTCCTTCTTGAGGTGGGTGCACCCAGTGTTTATATTTTCTTACTTTACATGCCACCAAGTGTATTATTATTTTCATCAACCTTTAGACATCTAAAAATAATAATGAAATATGCAAACACAAAAGGTTCACAGAGTCTGAGGTAAATATTTAGTTGTGTGTTAATTAATTAAGAATTTCTGCCCACACATGCATGGTACACACGTTTGGTCACACACATCCTAATGATTTAGGACACTATCAGCTTTCAAAGGGGTCTAACTCCCAACAGAAATCCAAAGCTACCCCAAAGCCGTCGTATCACAGCCACAATCCTTCAGCTTGTAAGGAGCAGTGTGCTTCATGCCGTATAAGCGGAGGGGTTGGTGGTGGAGGCATCTTAGTGAAATTGCTAATGTACGTGATGATTAAGTGTAACTCAAATACAGTGTGTGTTGTTCATAGGCCTGACAGGCAGTAATTTGGTGTATTATATTCTGCGGTTTTAATTGCACGCCACCAACGTGTCCCTCTGACACATTATGAAGCGATGATGTACAATTATTTCAGGGCGGCAGGAGATCAGCAGAGTGACATTATAATCATCTTCATAGGGATCCCTCTCTTCATCTGCAACAACCATTAATGTTTAAATGGGAGGAAGGGAGGAAAAGAAAAACGTAAAAATAGTTCTCAGGGAGTTCTAACCAGAATCTGTTTGAGGATTATAGAGAATCACGTCAGGGGAGAAGGAGAGGGGTGTGGATAGACAATAGAGGGGCTGAGTTAAGTGACGGCTTTCTCTGGATAAGCAGCAAGCTAAGATGCTCCTCCACTGTCACTGCCAGGCCTCACACTACTCATACAGGCCCGGGCATTAAGGCACATTACAGCGGATGAGCCACGCAGGGCGGAACTGATGGGCTATTCTGGGAACAGACCAGACAATCTCACAAGACAGGGGGGACATAAAAACCCTGACATGAGCCAGCCCCATCCTGTTAACAGTCAAATCACACACACAACACCCAACATGAAATCATGACTATATATACTCTCTCCAACACAAAGTCAAGAAAACTGAGACGAGGAAGGGAAGGAGGGGAAAAACAGTGCAGCCTCCTCCACAGAGAGGGCAAACTTTAGCATGCTGCAAACTTTGTGTTGTGAGAAAGCAACGGTTTTTAAGTTTTGTTCAAATTCCTGCAGTGACACAAGGAAACAGGCAGCTTATGACCCATAATCATAAAATGGCAGTCCACAGGAGAACAATCCATGTCCATGATAGTGTTAATACTTCTAAGGCCCAGGCTGAGATATTAAACCAATGCCTCAAAGCATTTAGACTGTTTATGCATAATTTAATACCTACAACAGCACTGGATGTCCATTGCATCTTTGGGGAGGAAGAGAGAGCAGGAGGGTGGAAATGCTGAGTTCAGGGCCTTTCTGGTAGATGATGGAAGAGAAGAGGAGGAGGCTCATTAAGTGGCCGGGCCCCAATGTGGACAAAACACTCCAGGAGGAAACACAAGAATCTGCCGTCTCACATGCTGGAGGATTTTTTTAAACCAATTAAATATGAGAAATCTTATCTTACATGCTAACATCCAATTTGTGTTTTTCTGCTGTTTTTGCACCTTAAGAGTTCTTTATAGGCAAAACTAAGATGGCTTGAAAGACACAGGCACAGGCAGATGGATAAGCAGAAACACAGCCAAACAGATGTGAAGGAAGTGACAGAAATGGTTAAGCAGCAAGAGAAAGCCTATAAAGTGTTAGCGATGATGAGCGAGGCACTGACCAGCCCGCTCAGGTTTGACTGGCAGCATGGTCAAGGGTTCCAGGCTGTGCGGGCCTTGCATTTGCATTTGTTAATTGAATGCCACAACAATATGATCTTCAACTATCAACAACTTCCCCCACTCCTGAGAAGAAACCAGCAGTAGTGGGCTGAAGCTAAAGTGAGGTGGACAGCGAAGGTGCAGCACATCCACTCACTCACAGTGTCCACACACAGAGGTAATCTTCTAGTCTGAAAGTTTAACAGGAAAACATGGCGATCGATGGCAGTGAGCAAAGGTTTTATGTTTAAGGTAAGGGGAAAAAATAAGAAAAAATGCACAAACAAAAGCTGAGCCAATGCTCTCAACAAAACGGCAAACAAAACCCACAAAGCCCAAGAGTCTGGAAGCACAAAGAGCATTATACTGTAGGAACCCAAATGTTATATTGTATGAAGCAGTCACAATATACTGCCATGCTAATTGAAATGATAAATGGTGATTACACATAAAAATCCCCCCTGAAACTTTTTTTTTTTTTTTGCTTATGTGAAACGTTGCTCTGTCATTAGTATCCGCAAGAGAATGCAGAGCTTAATCGCACTATAATCTTACTTTTCTAGGTCACCCAAAACAAAACGGGTAATCACATTACACATTATAACTGAAACATGGACTTCCATTAGTAATGTGCTTTAGGTTCAGATTAAGGACATATCAGCAAATGTGAAAAGTTTGGGGAAGGGAGAAGGTTATGTGTATGTATGGCTCTTGCCTTAATGAGGATGTTTCTAGGGGTTTTCTTTGTGTTTGCTGCTCTTTAGTCAAGAGGAGGGATGGCCTGGTGATCAGTCAGTACTGAAAGCACACACCGGGCCGATTTGTCACTAGTGGCTGGCACTGGCAGCACACAGCTCCTCCATCCACATGATTTGTGAAACCAGGGGCTGTATTTAGTAGTCCCATTTAAAGGAATATTGGAGAGCTGTTCCGTATGTGTGTGAGCGTGCGTGCGTGTGTAAAGCTAGATGCTTGGTGAAAGCCAGGCACTTCTGCAGCACTTGGAAGGAGAAGGTTTTCAGCTGGAGGGCTTGTGAAACATGAGCTTTCCTCTCATTAAAGGAGAAGCTGTGTTTAAACCAAAGCGTGTTTGCTCCTGCTGTAATATGTTTGCGAACATCAGCGGGAGCAAATAAAAACACTCGCTCTGCTCAGCTTTAGAAGAACAAAAATCGGCCCGTGACTGAACTAAATGGAACAGTCTACACAGGATTACGCAGAGGGAGAAACTAATAACTTTACATATGTCTTCATCTTAGCGTGTAGCCACAGAAGCTAAATGGCACAAAGCTGGAAATCCCACAATTTACTCTATTCCCCGACTGCATGTTAAACAGCTTAACACGTCCATTTGAACACGGCAAGGCAGTGAGGGGGTCTACCATGGGAACAAAACAAGCTGAACACAACATATGGTCTACACGTAGGGGGTACAAGGTAGTGGGATAATAACTATGCTCTGGCACTACTGGGTATTTATAGGCTTGTGGTTGCCTACATAAACAACCAATTAGGATTATTTGTACTGCTGAAACAATGAAGAAGGTAAAATAAACTCTATTCCTTTAACGTTTAATTCATAAGGAAAGTCGGCTAGCAGCAATACATTTAAATGTCTTTTAAGAAAGGCCTGGGAAAGCCTAGTTTCTTTTTTTTTTTTAGTCATTATTTAAAAATGTATTTTAAAATTTTGTTTTCTTGGCTGAATAAATAACAAGCCTGTGTGTTTAGTGTTTTAATGTGCCAAACCTTTTCAGGTATGACTTTACTGGTAAATGCTACACACCCTGATGAGATCTGAGCCTTTCAAACAAAATGTAAACTCTCCATACGACACCAAAAAAAACAAATGAAATTATTCAGATTAGCAGCTCATTTAGGCAGTGGGTGAAAGGTGTCAGTATTTTTTTTTTTATCAACTAAAATCTCACAATTTCAAAAGGAATCTACATCAGATTAGCAGCAAAGCCATCCCACTTAGCCTACTATGGTCAGACAGGGTTAAATAGACTTGACTTATGAATTAGCATGAGACAAATGGAATTTAAGGTGGGCTGTACAATAGATAATTAGTAGATACCACTCCATGTGAGGACACCACCCACCTGCTGTTACTCATGGCTTCTCAGTTTCAATTCTCAACATGAACAATCCCCAGATTTGTTTCCAATGTGAGATATTGGACCCAAACCTACCTGATCTGGCTGAATTGATTCTCAGGTGGCTATTTTTAGATGTAATATTGCAACAATATCAGCCTAACACACAGACACGCACACACAGTGCATTCGCTATTAAAAGATGGAAAAGTATCTTTCCTTGGAATGTTCAGCTCCCTAATGATTCCTTTGTCACTAGACTCAAAACAAGCTTTTGTTCCACTCCTTGTCAGTGTCAGTTTCATCACCCTTTTAAGGAGTGAGGTCCAAGATCCTAGACTTGCTTTTAAAAGCTGTTAGCCCTTGTAACTCACCCACAGATGTCACATTTGTACTCTCTCATGCCAAGATGTCTCTTCACGTGGTTCCGGGCGTCTCCCAGCTGAGCAGTTGCAAAGTTGCAGATCTTACACATGAAGGGCTTAGATCCTGCAAAACAAAGCAGGGAGAGTTCGTATTTGGCAAGAATATTATGTTTGAAAGAAAGAAGTGGAAATGTTAATAAAACATGACTGCCTAACAGCTGGGCAGAAATTTGATTTTACATTACAAATTATTTTTCTGTGCTATGAATGTAAGTTGTCGGCTCTGTGCTCAGACCTCAACAAACTTCACAGCTACAAAATTATTTCATTATTGTAAAAACAGATGCCCTTACACCAATGTCGGTAAAAACTACAGTCACACTCCGAGTGCCAGACGTCTCTTCTTTCACTCTCCATCTATCCTTGTCACTCTCCTTCATCTCTTACCTACTCTTCATTTGCCTGTGGATGCGTAAATTGGATTCAAAAGGTCAGGGAGAATACGTAAATCAATTCCGTGTGCGTTCACTACCTCCCATTCCATCATTAAAGCGCTAATCACTCTGGCGGGCTTCGCAAGAAGGTTTCTCTCTAATTATTGTCATTAATAAGTCCAGAGGGTGGGGTAGAGTTTGAGAGAGTGGCAAAGCCTCTGCTTGCCATACGTTACTTATGAGCAGCGCTGCGATGGCAGATGCCTGAGCTACCTGCATGACACACAAACATCTACTCGTTCAAGTTAAAAGAGGGAACAGGGTCCTTAAAAACAACCACAGAAACACATCTGTATACAGTATACTTGAAAATTGACCAAACCAAACCTTTAACTCAGCCTTAAAGCTTACACTCTTTAACAAACCTAACAAAATTAAAGGTTTGCATTTGTCAAAATAAGATGGATATTTTGTTTGGCAGTGTGAGCCAGACTTAGGCCAACATCACACAGTGCCACATTCCAGTCTGAGTGGCAGCCCAGTATGATACCCATGTACACATCTTTGAGCAAAGCCTCACCCTCTCCCAGTGAATATCCCAAGGCATTCTACAATATTTATTCCAGGGGCAGCTGCTGATTTGATTAAGCACTTTGTGTAGATTACTAATTCGTTCATACACGGTTCACTTGCTGTGAGCTGGAAATACGACATCGAATTTTAAGCTGGTAACGAAGATTGAAAGGCAAGCTTGTGCTAACAAGGCCCATAAACACAGGGGGCGGGGGAGTCCACGCATGGGCAATAGCAAAGTCAGCCTCTTCATTTCACATGTCCCTACAGTATACTACACACACACACACACGAATCAGTACACAGTCACAAGAACAAATAAAGGCAGATAAACACATAAAATCCCTATACATAACTTCACACCTAAATGTGCAGACACCTTCACACACACACACAAAGAATCACACAACAAAATCAACACATAAAAAAACAAAAAGACAGACATACACATTCACACCACACTGACATAGCTACATCTAGATTCAGAACCCCACCTCACACCTATGTATGTGCATACAGACACACACATTAAATTCACAAGACATAATCACTCGTGGGCAAACCGAAAGAGAGACAAATCATTCTCTCTCCTTCTCACTCACTCAGACGCACACACACACACAACCTAGCGTTGAGGTGAGAGAGAGGCATGTGGGGAGCTGATTTGTCCAGATGGCTGGCTGAGTATGAGACATGGCAGAAAGGAGAGGGATGTAACGTCCCTCAGTTCTCACATCTTATCACATTAATACTCCACCACTCCACTTAAATAGCCTCCGTGAAACTGAAATTGACCATCAATGCAGTGTCATGTTAAATTAATATTGCCATCCACATAGGAGCGATGTGGCTTTCTCACATCCCAGATGAGACAGGGAATGACTAATTCATTTCCTGAGAGGAAAGGAGAACCTCATGCAATGTTTCACTACACACACACACAAGATGAAGCCTTAACCTGCACATGACACATACTATTGTCAAAGGCTTGGCTTCCTGAGAGGAAAGAAGAACCTCGTGCAATGTTTCACTACACACACACAAGATGAAGCCTTAACCCTTGCACATGACACATACTATTGTCAGAGGCTTGGCTTTGAACTTCAGGTGTGGGCTTAGAAAATAAGACATGATACTTTCATATGAATAACTTCTCGTTGTACAACCAGCTAATAAACACTGCTAGCACCTGAGACTGTCCCAGTTTCAACTGTGGCTGGCTACAGCTCTACTGCACAGTTTGCACAGAAAGCCCTGTACAGGTAATCATAATCCATCACACTCTGGGTCCAGTCCACACATTTTCATCTGTCACACTGTTTCATCATTTTTGCCTACCAAAAGATCTACTTTACATAAGTGAATGGATTAGAACACAGTTAATGCAGCGCCACAAGTCACCGAAGTGTTAAACATGATCTTGCCTGATAAAAAAAAGTTCACTTGTGTGCATCAACAGCAAACAATATCCTTTAACAGCATGCCAGAAGGGACCTGACAAAGAGAAAAGCACCTCTTCTTCCTGCAGTGGCTAAACACAGCTGTATTAAAGAGATATCACAGTGATAAAGCTGAGGTCGACTCACAAAAACACATTTTTAAAGAACTGTCAAAACTGAAGCAGCAGAGACTGAAAGATTCTGTGCTTCAGTACCTAATGTGGGTCAAGCTCCAAAAACACTGGAGCTTTCACTTCCCTTAACACTGGATATAATCACTGATTAGACACCTTGTTGCCTAACCAGTAACCAGACGGGTGTTGTTGATAGTCCATTAGTAGAACACATATCCCGATAGTACCTGGAGTACTACGGCTTAACTGTCTATATGTTGCACTGGTGGCCAGGGCACTGAAGTCTTTCATGGGGTGTTCCACCATAGGAACCTGCCAAAACGTGTCAAGCTGTTTAACACTTTGTCTCCACTGCCTCCCGCTTTGGAGGTGCATTCTGGAAGCTACATTTTGGCACCCCTTAGGAAGTAGCACTAAACTCAAGTTCCAGGAATGCGAGCTGGGAGGGGTGGGTGCTCACAGAGCTGTCACCCATGATTGGTTAAATGCCAGCATGTCCATGCTTCATCTAATAGCTTTACAAGCAAGGTGTGTAAACACACTCACTGGTTTAGAGGTAAAACGAGAACTTCAGCAAGCGGACCCCAGGAAGAGAGTCATATTTCTGAAAGCTTGTGTTCTTCTTGTTTACCAGCTGTTTGATAAACTGATACAGTCTCAATTACTGGCTAATTTTTGCACTATGGAGTGATCCTTCATGTCCTCTGCTCTCCCCCTATGCAGCTTTGTGTGTGTGCTCGTGAGAGAGGAGTGCAGCACTGCCCTCCTCTAAACAGAGACCGACACAGCGGAAAGAAGAGTGGAAAGGCAAAGCAGGATGGTCCACATCAGCCTGTGAGGTTATGCCAGGTGACAGTTAAGGGAAGCACAGGGTGTACCGCTCTAGGTTGTGACAGTGGAAACGCAGCACAACTGACTAAAGCCAACTCAAATCCATGTCCCCTTCCATCAGAAAAACAAATAAATAAACCCCACCAGCTCTGAACTTTCCCAAAACAAAATACCACCTGGAGCTGCCATTTACAGTAGCAAAACCTAAATACTTAGAAACCTGCCCACACTCATCAAGTCCAAGTACATATGAGAGCTTGCACAATAAAACAAAAAAACTAACATTTCTAATAAAATAGTTAAAAAGTTCTAAGCACCACCACAGTGATTTACTATATAGCTAAATCACTGTCATTATCTTAAGGACACAGCAACATGTACAGGACGCCGTTTTTTGTTTATTAGTTTTTTCAATGAAAGCACCTTTCGGTCCTGGGATTTCTCAGTCGTTCAGTAACACAGTCTCTAATGCCTGTCCATTCCCAGTCTGAAAGGTCCTCGTCACGGTGCTGAAGAAGGTCTTTTAACTTTGGAATAACATTCCTGGGAAGGCCTAGTTTGCCTTCTGACCCATCCCAATTCACTTTCTGTGCCCAGGACAGGTATGTGGGGAAGTCCACAATCATCATCATAAACATCTTTGCTGCATAATCATCTGGGCACTGAGGGCCATAACTGTGTTTTGTAACAGTAAAGGTTTTGTCTTCTACCTCTGGATCCACAGTCTGCAAAACAATGTCTGGTAAGATATTAGGGGTTGGTGGTGATCGTACAGCCATTGTAGAGCTATTAGTGGAAGCTGTATCTGGTGATGACGGCAAGTGAGGTTAAAATTGCATCTCTCCACAAGTCAAGGAGGCCTGTGTCTGTGGGGGCCTGGGTGAGGGCGAAAGGTGCAATGAGGGAATCTGCTCAAGAGATAGAGATAAAATTCGCTCTTCATAGTTTTTACCCTCTCTGCCATCCTTTGGAGAGTCTCCCTGACCAGCTCTTGCTCCAGCTCCCTAACAGTTCTCCTGAGATATGAAAAGTCCTCCTGTGCCTTCTTGTGGTCTTGTGCAAGCTCATCAAAAGACTTCTGAAGCCTGGACACTTCCCTCTGCACACACTGTTTTACCAGTTCCTCCACTGCCTGCATGGTGACGGCTGCAGCAGGAGGCACTGGCATGGAAAAACAGCAATTAGATCTAGAGCTGTACATACTTCAGTCGTGTACCGGCTACTTTCAATGTGACCCAGCTTTCACCTTTTCCAATACATGCTTCTCTCCATCTGGTCCCCCTCCATTGTTTGATCTTCAAAACTCTATGCACTGATTAGTTCAATGGTGAGTGATGGAGATGATTCAAACCTTGTCCAACATGCTTTAAAAAAAAAAAAACCCTTGGTATAGTAATCACATTCTATGTACCCGTTTGGGCCATTTTGGCCTATTCCATTCAGTTCTGCATCCGGTTGTGAAATGGACCTGGGCTTAGAAATATAATAAAAATATCATATGTATATTGGAGGTGAAATTCAGTTGACAGATTCTCCCTCATCACAGTGTCTGAGGGCAGACAGTGCTTTCAGTGGAGTTTTAATTTTACATGATGTTTCAAAATTGCTTTCAAATGTTGATACACTTACTAAAAGATAAAATCCTGAGGAAAAACATTACATTATTTCAAGATATAAAATCTTAGAAATGTCTATATCAAAAGCCCGTATTGGTTAAATGGTGCTCAGGAACACTTGTCATTTAGCTTTTCAGTTTTTTTCTACAAACACACATTCTGCATGTGAACATGTATGCATGGCATTTGTGCCCATTACACAACCAGGCTCAGTCTGAGCTCGGACAACTCACTCCAGTGAAAAAGTGACCAATTTGCCAAAAAATGCAAATTCCAGCTGTATCCCACAAGCATGAGCACGTGCTTCCTTTAAAGGACAAATTGATAAATCTGTGTTCAGCCTCCCACTATGGTCTCCTGATTTCACTGATTAATCAAGTGAATAAAATCTAGGTCTTAATTAAACGGACCTGGATGTGCTCCCAGCCCAGAGACTGGCAGAACCCCACCGTGCTGTTCCGCATCCCCACAAACAAACTCCCAGAATAAATGACCAGCATATAAAAGGTGAATAATTCACTGTAATGAGAGGACTTAGCAATAATAGCATTTGGCATATGTTGTCAAAATGAAGAGAAATACTGTAGGTGCTTTCCACAAATAAAAACAGCATCAATGAAAATGTAGATGTAATCGCATAAACAAGAACATAACTCAATTGAATAAAAAGAAATAAACCTAAAAAAAAAGTATTCATATTATGCAGCCTCACATTGTGCCCTTGACTTGAAGCCATCTGTTGGGACCTCAGTGTCACAGCTTTCATTTTCTTAAGTAACACTAAGTAAGTGACCTCGAAACTCAAGAATTATGACACAGGGTAAAATTATGAATACATATAGACTAACCATTAATAAGAAGAGAGTGGGGGCTCAGCATTAATCATTGGGATTTTAACATCCAATTCTTTCTACTTTAAGCAATCCGATTTGAGCAGTAAGCAATCTCACTTTGGCACATAAGGTGACTGGCATACATACCATTATAAAAGGGCAAAAATGTTTCCTTAAATTTCAGCCATTTCTCTGGCCCAACTAATACATTGGTTATCATTCTTATACCACTGAAGTACCAAAGCTTCAGGGTAATTTACAGCCACACATTTTAGGCCACAGCATTTACAGACATACGGTATGATGACCTGATGGTGTGAAATCAGCACGCTGTTTTAAGTACATCAAGTATTCAAGGAGGGCATGCAGAGAATATTAGATCTAGGTTTTACATGTGCTAAGCATAGAACATGCACTTCAATTAAAGTCTGATTTAAATTTGAGCTAAAATGGGGACGGACCACTAAAGGCAGAGAAGGGCATTTATTGATGGCACCCTCACATCTCGCTCCTGCATTAAGTTGATTTTTAAAAGCAATTAATACACATAGTCAGGGAAAAGTAATGGAGCGCCCTGTGTTTTTAACCTGCCGGACATTTCCCAGCCAAACCCCTGACCAACGCAGCCCTGCTTTGCATTATAAATGACAAGATAAATCTTAATGGATTGAGGATAATCGCCTAGCCATGAAGGCTGATATATACACACATTCACTAGGCATACAAGCACTCACACACATATACACAAACATGGACGTACAGACACAAGGGAAATTAAAGGCTTTGAATACGTCTGCATTGATTATTTTAAATTATTAGCCCACCTCTCTTTGGATCTCCAATGCTTTTAGCCTAAGCTTTAACACATTTACAGAGACTTATTGACTATAATTACAACTGAGTCTTGGTAATGGACACATCAATTATGAGTCGCACATGTCTCTGACCAAGCGTTGCTCAGGGAATCCCAATCTGGGGTCCATTAGCTTCTCTCCTGCTGGTCTGAAGCTCAATCAGTCTTTAACTTCACCTCTACTGAAACAACTATTACCTGGCTGCAGCAGATAGTAGCCTTAACATTAGCCTGAGCTGCTGAAGAAGAGTCTGCATCTCTACACTCAGTAATGTTATACCCGAAAACAAAGGCCTAAGAGTCAAGCAACTACTGAAAGAGATTACTATTTTAGTTTTGGGATTTTTAGTCCAACTTAATGTGTTCAAGTGCTAAACAGGCATTAAAAGTGCACAAACCCAATCTGTGTCAATTATAGGAGGTTAAATCATTTATGCAGCAACTGAAAAGTTGTTCTATTTCATTTAAGCAAACGCATTTTCACATTTTTCTAATCAAAATGTTATTTGCAATTTTAATAAATAATTAAATTGCATCAAAATATATCAGAAATATGCTACCTAGCTATTAATCAGCCAGGGGACTCCAAAAGTCTGGGGGCTGCGGTGGAGGATGGGGGGTTAGAGTCAAAATGTAATGCTTGTCAGTATTAATGAAGGAAAATGAAAAACAATGACATTGTTGCATCAGTGTAAATACTATATGTGTGTGAGATACAGACTGTAGGCAGAAGTGTGCATGAGTTAACAGAAGCCTGATACATACCTGTGTGTGTACGAATGTGTGCCAGGAAGGCCATGGAGTTGCTGCTCTTGCACACCTTGCCACAGTATTTGCACACACTGCCCTGGTTCTCCTCACGCTCACGGTTGATCTGCTCTGTGTCCTCCAACACATACTTGTTGACCTCCCTCAGGAGCTCCTCGTGTTTCTCCTTAATGTGAACAAACAGATCCTGCTCCGCTTCAAAGCGGTCTGTGCATTTCACACACTTGAAGGCCGCTCCCCCTTCGGGCAACTCTTCCACACTGTTCTGCTCGTTGCGGAGGTGGGCGGCGCTGGTCAGGTGCTGGTGCAGGTTGCTTTCGGTGTAGAACGACTTGCCGCACACCAAGCAGTGAAAATGCCTGTCCTTGGAAGGGTGCTTCATTGAGATATGGACATTGAGGCCACTGATGCCATCAGCCATGAAGCCACAGTCCTCGCAGCGTATGCGAGAGCTGCTTCCTTTGGTTTCCTCCCTTTCCTTCACGTCCTTGTGTTTCAGTTTCTTGATATATGCAGAACTGGGAGCCAGAAGATCTGAGGGAACCGGTGAGCCTCCAGTCAAACAAATCACAGCAGCTTCACCTTCCACAGCCAGGCCCTCCTGCAGTGCCTGTTCCTGTTCAGCAAGGGCCTTTATGGATACAATGCAGGCATCAAAGGAATGGGCTTTGGACATTTGTGTATCTGAATGCGAGCTGTCACTTTTTGCATTTAAATGCTCATCCTCCGCTTGTTTATCCCCTTCTTCCTGGTTCTTCTGCTGCATGGACTGATTTGCTGTAGGCTGAAGATCTGCTGGAGCCTGTTGGGATTCAGACAGCACTGTGGGTCTATTAGTCGGGTTGGCTGGATCTGGTTCACCATCACTGGAAGAGGTAATGCACTCTGTTTGCTTCTCATCTGTACTGCCAGGCATAGTAACCACATCATCACCAGGTTCTGTAGTGATGGATGATTTAGCTGTATTGTGACTTTCCGCAGGCTGACAGTCATTTGAACAAGACCGAGGCTCCTCTATGGGGCTAGGGGGTTCATCTTCAGGATTAGAGTTTGCCCCACCAAGCTCGATGACCTCCTTCGGTTTCAGTGACAAAGCCCGTCGTCCCTCTCTTTCCAGTGGCTCCGGGTATTTCTGGCTTTTCTGTTTGTGCTTGTCTGTGTTGGCATGGCGAAGCATCTCCCTGCTTGTTACAGCATAGTAGTTACATGCTAGACAGACGTACTCAAAGTCTTTAGTGTGCTTTCTCTTGACGTGAAGATGGAGGGAAGGGACTGATTGCGCTACAAAATCACAGCGGCTGCAAGCATTAACACTGTCACATTTACTTTTTTTCTGGCTTGTGTCTGTCTGAGTTTGCTCTTCTCCGCTGTGTTCTTTAGAGGCCTGGTTCTCAGATTCCTGTTCTTTGTTAATGGTATGTGAGGCTGCATTTGGTTCCTGGGCTTGTGCACTTGTGGGTTCCTGCGGTGATGCACTTGTGTCATTGCTGACTGAGTTCTTATTTGCACACTCTTGTGCACGTCTAACATGTTTCTTCGTGATACAGTGACGATCCATGTCTCCTTTGGTCACACAGCTGTAGTTGCACAGGGTGCAGCTGTATCCATACTCCTTGCTGTGCTTGCGGCGAACATGAACGCTGAGGTTGGTAGCGTTGGACACTACCAGGCCACAGTATCCACAGGTGGTTGTGGCCCCTTGCTTTGGTCTTCCTCTTTTCTTTCTGGGAGGTTCAAGCTCTAAATCTTCCTCCTCAACCAACACCGCTATGGCAGCCTCAACTGCCTCTTCAGTTTCCTGTTCTCCTTCTGCCAAAATAGCTACCTTTTCTCCACCAACCCGAGCCTTATCATTTATATTTGTACCATCAGCATCATCTCTGCTCACGCTCTCGACATAGAATTCAAATGAGGAAGATTCTGCACTGTCTTTCCCCTTCTGCAGCTGCATGTGGCTATCGGAGGACAGGTGAGCTTCCATCCATTCAGATGTGGCTGAAAAAAAGTTGCACAATTTGCAGCGGTACCACTCCTGGTCCAAGTGTTTGACTCGAGCGTGGCTCTCCAGCAGCTCTGGCGTGCTGACCCTAAACTCGCAGTATGCGCACTTCAGCTGGAACCTGCTGATTGTACGTTTGGGTGCCACTTGTATTGAAGTAGTCTTCACAGAGCTGCCAGGATCCTCAGTTTCATCTTCTTCTCCCATGTTCTCGTCAACATCAACTGAAAGACATTTCAATTAAACACTTTTCAGATCTCTTTTCAACCATCCAGTTAAATAATTAAATAAATATGTGCAATCTTAATACTGAGAAATCCATACATAAAGAGTGAAAAGAATGCTTAGCTCTGCAGGTTTCTAAAGCTACCACCTATTGCTAATAT
The DNA here is from genome assembly GCF_001952655.1 of Monopterus albus. Taxonomy (NCBI): domain Eukaryota; kingdom Metazoa; phylum Chordata; class Actinopteri; order Synbranchiformes; family Synbranchidae; genus Monopterus; species Monopterus albus. The sequence goes on from NW_018127913.1 coordinate 1,608,365, forward strand.
TACATTAAGTGAAAATTCCCCCCAAAAGAATTTACAATTAACATTTCGTTCTTAAAACTTGTAAAATCTACAAATACTTGGAAGATTTATCTTTCAGAAAAAAAGACCACACCATCTGACATCTTTAGTTTAACATTTCAGCTTTGACTGAACCTGATAACAGCATATACTCACATGTATATGGGGTGTCTTTGGTGTGGTATCTCTGAGTGTGAACATCCAGAGGAGCCTTGTCCCTAAATTCTTGCCCACAGTAGTTGCAAGAATAAATCATCTTAGGTTTTGGAGTTCGCTTGCTTACTCTTCTCTCTTGGGTGGGGATCGCTCCTTCTTGATCTGCCTGATGTTTGTCTAAAACACTCTGCTTTTTAGTTAAACTCTGTGTGTTCTTTGTGGCTGCAGATTTTACTACTAAAAGATCAGACTCCTGGTTTTCTTGAACTTCTACTCCACTTTCTGTCTCCATCTCTACCTCCTGCTGGATTTCAGCTGGACTCACATCACAGACTTCATCACTTTTCTCACTTGGCTTAGTATTTCTGTCTGTGTTCTTTGAGCTCTTTCCGTGCTTTCTTGCATAGTGAATCTTTAGTGCTCTCGGGCATTTGGCTGAGAAGCCACAAACTGTGCAGAGATTGTCCCGGTCTTCAGCTACAGAGTCTGGCCATAGCTTCTCAGCAAGATCCTCATCTGCTTCACTGGACTCAGCAGTCCTACTGGGAGAGGCTCTTTTAGTTTCCTCCATTTCCACATCATTCAGCTGCACCTTCCCACTGGTGTCACTTTCAGAAACTTTGTCCTCAGTAGCCTCCTCTCCTGATATCAACGTTTTATTCATATCATATCCTTCTAAAATTATACAACAGTGAAGTTGACCATTGCTATCAAAGCTGGATCAAACCCCTGAAGAAAAAAAAAGAACAGAACTGATGCCAGGCATCTCCAATAGTTTGAAACACAGTTCAGTAAATTAACAGGTTATATGCATTTACCAGAAATAGTTTGTAGCAAAAACTAAAACTTAGTGAAAAGTGACCAGTCCTTCAATAACATTAATTGACCAAACACAAGCCAATGTCGCCATCTAGTGTTTCCAATCAGCTTGTTAGTCACAAACACCAGCATGAGAGTTGGGTGTTGCTGCTTATTAAATGACCAACAAACATGAGAGCTTAAGCCACAGCAATTAATGAAGTATACATATGTCACTGCTGGTTTAGGATGCATTGGTTAATGCCTGTAGACATGATCCAGTGGAGCTACAGTGACTGCCAAACATAAATAACATTTAATCATGAATAGAGATATCTCTAATGCTTCACAAAGTTTTGACATTTGTTTTGTAGTGTCAGATGTAATGTAATTTCACAGCCTGAGACAGCTCAGTGCATTGCAACTTAGACAGTTTTTCTTCTCTGCCCTGTATTTTCTGTATTTGTAGCATACCTTCTTTGTGCAACATGTATGGCAAACTGTAGTCAAACTACCGATTTTCCACAATCTGTCAATTGCCACCCTCGTTATCTATTGATAGGATGTGTGAATTTAATCATTTGATCTTAGTGAAGATTTAAGTCAACTCACTCAATAACTAATACTGTCATTCATCTAGGTTCACACTTTTTGTCAATAAGACAGTGTAGTGATAATTTCAAGTGTAAATACACCTTTGATCTCAGTGAAGATTTAAGTCAACTCAATAACAAATACTGTCATTCATCTAGGCTCACACTTTTTGTCAATAAGACAGCGTAGTGATAATTTCAAGTGTAAATACA
>NW_018127913.1:1610228-1612590 GCF_001952655.1 Monopterus albus
CCCATTATGCTCACTAGCGCCATCCTCTGTCGATTTTGACATAATACGACTAAAGGATACCCAGAAGGACAATTATCCCAAAGCAGATGTTTCTGTGATAAGCCACCAATTTGATCGCCAACGACAGGCTTGGTGTATGCTAAAGAAAATGGGAATTATAAATTCATGACACAGGCTATTCGGTCTCTTCCATGGTTTTAACTGGGAGTTCAGTTCGGTTTCACGCCTCCACTAAGGGACTGTGCACTAATAGATGACAATGGTGTAGGTTAAACAAATAACAAATGCTCTATCTGCCTTAACGTTACAGGTTCGACGCCGCCTTTTAGTAGGGCTCTGAAGACAACTGGGCGAATTTCCGGAAATCCCAACCATAACTACCAGGCGTCCGATATTGGTTAGTTTATAAGTAGCAAATATTAAGTCACCAGAACAGGTTTTAGACTCGGCGTTGGAAATTGTAACGACACAAGGCAAAACCTCCAGTGTTGCACTATAACATATTGTATAAAATCTCTTTTCATGTCCCAAATGACCCTTGCACCAGGACACAAACTGGGTTAACTAATTTGTTGTGGATACCACTTCTTCCTACCACGGCTAACATGCTAACTAGCAACGTGTTCCCAAACTGTGTTGAGATATGCACAACGCATCCAATTAAATTGCTAGATCAGCCGCGTCATCCAATCACAGCGGGGATAAGGCGGGTCTAGCTCGCTGCAAAGCTTGGAAAACGACGGCAGCAGAGAGGCCCAAAAAGGAGGCTAACGTCGATCTCTTAGGCTATTTAATCATGCTGTAACACTGCTTTAAAACACTACAGAAAGTCATTTATCGTTACAGTACAAGAATCCTGAGTAATACGTAGGCAATGTGATCCAGTCTCAATGAACCGTACCTCTTGTTATGCGACTATCACCACTGTCCGCGCTTTTTGCTCCTAGACACAAATGGCGTACCGTAGCATGAACCATGCGTCATACGAGAAGACGGCCTTCCGTCCCGCTCGCGCCTTCTCTTTTTTTCTGTATCAGCTGATTTGGTCACATGCTGCGTTGCAGTTCCGTGGGGAAAAACAAATTCATTATACATAAAGTAAATGCAACAGACGGACACTGGTGATATACGATGACTCACTGGAGAATGACAGCTTGGCAGGGGTGAATTAACATTTTAAAGGTGTTGTTGCTGAAGTTCATTATTGTAATTCCAGCATATTTAGTCAGGAAGTGATGCGTTTAATGTCATGTTTTACAGAAAAAAAACTTGCAACCTTGTATTGTACACGACTCAAACAAATGGAGCATCATGTATATGAATTTGACTTAGTACCTTTTTGTTTAATCAAATACCCAGTTTACTACTCTTGAATTTGTGTGTGGTAATACGTTTTTGTTGCTTAAGGATTATTACTGCCTTAAGGAGGAGAACATGTTTCATCATAGCTATTAAATTCGTGTGGGATATTCATCAGGAAGCCTTCTTTGTGAAAAATTAGCACTACTGCATTACTGCAGTATTAGTAGTCTAATAGTGTATGAGTGAGAGTTATCCTTTGATTTGATTTGATTTATTCTTTCAAGCATGTAAAAACAATTGACATGTCAACACACATAATTTTACACATATCCAACAAATGCTAGTCCAATATCAATTTGCTTATACCTAGTACATGCTTGAATGGAGTAGGAAGAAGTCAGACTTATCCAGTCCTACCCCATGACATCATCTTACCATCATTGGTTTGCAAGCAGTATCTCTACATAAATAATTATCTTCTACACCACACAAGTAATATACTAAAGAATTATTACAAAGTGTTAACATTCATACACCACACCCACAATGTTCCATCTAATTAATCATTAAGCCTGTTCTTGCATATATCTTGATTGACACATACCTTTATATTTATGTTTAAACTCATCAATTCTATTACTATTTTTTATGTCCACACTTAAATTATTCCATAGTTTTACCCCACTTATGGAAATACAAAATCTTTTTTTGGTTGTACGTATAGCATGAATTTTTAAATTTAACTGACCCCTTAAATTGTATCCCCCTTCCCTTTCATTAAATAGTTTTTGAATTCCACCAGGTAATAAATTGTTCCTGGCTTTATACAAAAACACAGCAGTCTTATATCCCACTAAATCAAAAAACTTTAACAATTTAGACTGTATGAAAGCTACATTGGTGTGATCCCTATACCCCAACTTATGCACAATTCTTATCGCTCTTTTTTGTAATATATACAATGGTTGAAGTGAGCTTTTGTATGTATTTCCACAGTTTTCAACGCCATACTCTAAGTATGGTAAAATCAATGAAGAATACAAAATACGTAGTGCTTTCC
>NW_018127913.1:1614244-1622831 GCF_001952655.1 Monopterus albus
TGTTATTTTTATTATCCTCTAATATTTTAGAGAAATATAGTTTCTTACATCTCCTCAAAATCTCAGTTAATTTGTTCTTATATGACTTATATTTTTCTTCCGCCTTCTTTGATCTGTCCTTTATGAATTCCTTATATAACGCATTCTTCTTTTTACATGCATTCTGTAATCCCTTACTCATCCACGGTTTCCCACTGTAATTCCTTTTGTTTTTATACTGCTTACGAGGACAGTTCCTGTCATATACTTTCTTGAATATATTTAAAAATTGCTCATATGCTTTATCTAAGTCTTCCTCTCTGTAAACTGATTCCCAGTTTTGCCCCATAAAATCCTCTTTTAGCCTCCTTACAGCATGTTCATTCGTCACCCTCCTATAGAAAAGATTTGTTTTTGGCCTCTCTTTTCTATACTTTTCTATTTCCTTTGAAGTTTAAGGGAAAAAAATCTATACCAAGTCCTTAAAGAGATTCCTATCACAAAATCACACCACACTGGTGAAGAAAATATTTCTGCTATTCTAGTTATGTAAAGTAGCCCCAAAAATGTAGACTATTATCTTTTCCTAATAGCAGTTTCTTTTCCTTTCTAAGTTGTCATTCAAATGTTTTGAAAATATTTTTTAAATTATTGTACTAATTGAAGATTGTGTATATATTTTTTCAGATGGTTAGCATGTGATGAATCACCAGTTCCATGTGACTTACAGTGTTAGCCTTATAGAATGACTGAAGATGGATTAATGCATGGGCCTTAATTGATTAAGTAGTCTGACAGGTCAGGAGGTGATAAATGATACCTCCTGCAAGGAATACACAGTTTACTTTTGTAATGTTTTTTTTATTCATCACAGTCAAAATTATATGACATGGATGGTTGGAAACACAGGGCCCCTCTTCCCGTAGCCCCATTTTTCATTAGGATTCATCATTCATTTTTCTCCATTAGTTGTCTATTAAAGGAGGGGAGGCAGGCTTTGGTGGATACTGGCTCACTCTTAGCAATTGCACTTCATTAAAAGTTTTGCTGTAAAATCAACATGCTATCTCCTAAGGGTTTTGTTTTGTTGTAAATTAGTTTCTATCAGTCAGTCAGTTAACAATATTTATACATCCATGGAGGGGAAAAGGGTGTAAAATGAATATTTATACGCACTGCTGGTTTTAAATAAAGTATTTCAAGGTTCAAGGATTTTATTGTCAATTCACCATATGTGCAGGACATACAGAAATCAAAATACCCTTTCTCTCTCACCTAGTATTGGGTGCCATAACATTTATAAACTAAAACAGAATAAAAATAGAATAGAATAGAATAAGAACTGGATTAACGTAATTGGGATAAATCTAAACGGTACAGCCAATAAGCTGTGACTCAAAAATGTTTACAGTCAGTGACAGTAGTGTATATCAATAACAGGAGATTGTCAGATGTTTCAGCATCACCAGGGCATATATAGTTCTGTTATTCATACTTTCTTTCCATCCTAGTAGGGTGCTTTCTTTTTTTTTTCACTCGAGCAGAGGAAATATGTTTTAATAAGCTCCAAAGAAGACCCTACCTAATGTCCAAAGATTAATCCACGATTAAAAAGGCTGTCTTGCAGCTCAGCCACATATTCATTACAGCCAGATTACTTTTTCTTTTTACATTTATGAAAAGGGCTCATGTTCTGAAATATAATATGACCTAATGGTGTAATAGGCACAACAGAGTTCCCCGGTTTACATAAATTAAGCAAGAAACTTTTAAAGTAATGCCAGAATGTTTTACTGTATATTATTACTGTTAGTAAATAAAGTTGTCTCAATATCCCGCTCTAGTAGTAGTTATATAACCTATAGTAACCATCCTATAGTTGTCAATTAACCATAACATGTACATCAGATGTACAGATGTAATACTTCCTATTGAAATTGTTCACAGACAACAGCATTGTAACAGCATTAGGCTATCTTGACTGTACAACTTTGTTCTAATAGTTTTGAAGACAAAAAATAGTGTGAAATGTTGGTCTGTTGTTAAAAATTGAAGGTGCCAAGTTAGCTATGAAATCAATGTATACATACATATATAGGCTACATATATCCACAAATACATATACCCATGAATATATAACCTACACAGATTTCACTTCCTTGTTGCTATTTCCTAGTTATACTTCATAAAATAAACAGGCAGACAGAAAGACAATTAAAATCATTACCTTTAAATAGTTAAGATTAAGTATATTTAAAGAGCCTGCACACCCACAGGCCACCCACACATGTGTTTTCAATTTGTTGCCTGATTAGTCCTCAGGACTGTGGACCTGTGCTAACCATGTTTGATGGCCCTTTAGCACAGCACAAATTCTGACTTGCCATAGCAGGAAAAGCACAGGTGTTACTAATAACATCAACGATGGCTCTGTTCTATTACAGTGTCCCAGTAAGCATGACAGTGATCTAGCATGCATAATACTAAACTGAAGCAGCTAAAAAGAATTCAGCTGTCATTAGTTTTATTATTTACACCTGTGTTTTTTTTTGACTGTGACATGTCAAAATGTCTTCCCTAAAAAGGCCTATTGACTTATGTGCTTTTTGGCTAGGATAGAATTACTCTTTAATCATTCTTATTAAGGGGTTTGGTTACCTCAAGTAACTTCAAACTGAGCAGATCTAATCAACGAGAATAACTGAAGACACATGTGGTTTTGCGGGGCCTTCAATAACATCTATCCATCCATCCATTATCTATTCCACCTGAACAGGGTCTCAGGGGGGATGTAGCCTATTCCAGCTGACACTGGGCGAGAAGCAGGGTACACCCTGGACAGGTCTACACACTGTGATACACTGTTAGTAATCAGTGTTTCCACTGGGATTGTCAACTGACTTAAATCTTGAGTACTGGCAAAGACAAACACATGATATTTATTTTCAGTCAAACTCTGAAATGTGCTTACAGTATATTCAGTATGCAATCACCAGAGTGTGAAATCCTGACAGTATTTTGCTTTTAGAACAGGCATCTGGTAGCAGTTGCATAGCCTGCAGTCCAATTCGCCTGTAAACCATCAGGGATATGTTGTGGTGGTCCCCGAGTTCCATAGATGGTCCTCCAATTGGTGCCTTCATTCAACTGTAAGAAGTGGATTAAAGACCTGTAGACAACATAAACTGATGTTGTTATTTCTTTAATGAGAAATGTTGATCTGTCTTCAAATCTGTCCCTCACATTTCTCTGCTGTTGTTTTGATATTTATATGTGATAGAATATGAGGTATTGACATTTTCATTTTCACAAGTTTCACATTAAAAGATACTAACTTCACTCCACCAGAGGGGGCAATCTGAACATCTTTAACACAGTGGCACTCTTCACCACAGCTGCACTGTGTGTGCAGTTTGGTGAAAGACAGGACTCTTTTTCAGAACTGAAAATACTGTAATAGTGTAATGGAAGAAAGCAAAAACTCATTGAAACACAACTGCAGCACAGTGATACTGGGTTCTCTATGTCTAAATTCACAGATCGAAAATTAGACCTTTAAAATGTTTCATTTTACTGAAGGGTTTACAGGAACAGGTTTTTGTAGATTTACAGCTTGTGAATACATTGCATGTACTGTAGGAACGCACCCATAGGACAAACTGCGCATGCATAATAATGTACTGTGTTATTGCAAGTACTTGCTAAGTACTGATTTGGCCATTAATAAAACACAAATCAGTCAGTGATTGTTGATTCAAGTTGCGATTTTCCTGTAAGAGTAAATTAAATTGTTCTTGTGAACATTTCTTCATGTACCATCATTAATGTAGCTAAAAGGACCAGTGGTGACCATGACAGTGAACATACAGTAGAACATACTGCAAAATCAATCTCCGGGTGTAGTAATATACTGTACTACCAAGATGCAATACCAAAGTTTATGACACCTCTAAACCAGCAAACTACCTTCTATAGCTCTAGTATAATCAACATTAACATTGGTGCTATACACTGAGTATTTACACCCAATAACACTATGTATTGAAGAGACAGATTGACAATCAGTTTGATATGTTCCATGACTGCCTGGCAAAAACACATACCATTTTTGTGAAAAAGAACCATGTGATTTCTCATTTGCATTATATTTTAAGAATTACTCCTTTTGTATTTCCACTTTAGTGTAATCAGTTCCTGATGTACACCTTGGTCTCCTGTCACAGTTAAGGGGCCACCATTTGGCCAGGGCTGATGCAGACTCCTAGGTGCCTCTTCAAATATAGTTGTCGGCTATTTTTTAAATAAAACTGGGTCTCTGCAGTGGTGGTCAAGCGTTTTATCATGACCTTATGCAATTTAAATGGTATATAATAATGGTATGGTATGTATGAAATATTGTAAGTGCTGGCAGCATGGGAATTTCAACAATCCACTAACAACAACAACAAAAAAAGTAACCAAACGAACAAAAAACTCAACTTTGCCCAGACAACCTTTCGCCACAGCCCCATAGACAATACATTTACAGTACACTGTAATGCAGTGTGAGTATTTTCTGTGATGTGATGTGTGTGTGTGTGAGAGAGAGAGAGAATGAGAGAGTAAGACAGTAAGAGAATTTGCCTTTCATTATTACCTGCAGCTGTATCACCATGTAAACACACACTGAGGTTTAAATGGGGAGTTGCAAAATGGGTTTCAGTGTGAGGGAAAATGGCCTTGGTTTAGTCTAAAAATAAATGTTTAAAATGTGAAAGATATTAGTAACCCACAAACTTATAGTCCCACATTATGCATTTATCCCATCTGTATTAAACACTTGAACAACCTGTCTCAAATGGGCGGCATGTGCAGTAGCATTCCTTCAGACTAGCTTCTTAATCCCTCCCTATCTTTTGTCCAGTTTTGACATTTTCCTCTACAGATCTGTGCCAAAATGGGCTCGATACACAGATCATGTTTCTGAATCTAAATGAAGTTGCTTTTCTATCTTAGGATTCTAGGTTCAAGAGGTGTGTGAGATTAGAGTAAAAGTGGACAGAACAGAAGGGAGGATGGTCTGTTATTTAGAGACTACCTTTGCTACTGCAAGGACATATTTCTGCTTGAGCACTTTTCAGAGAGGTGAACAGAGCTACACTGAAAACATGGAAGGAATTACATGGTTAGGCATTAGCAGGGTAACCAAAGTCATGCTTTGTGTTCTTTAATCACTGGGAGTTTGAGTTAAAACAGTCTGGTGATAAATTCACAGGGGGAGTTCCATGGGTTTCTGGCACCAAACACAACACACGTAAAGCCACACAGCTGTGGGACACTCTTTTGCAAGGGCCTCTCTCATCCCCTAGACATCCTGATCCCTCCCTTTCCAACCCTCTCCATCCTTTCCTACAGTCATTACTTCACACCACATTAGGCAGAGCCAGAGGTATCACCCAGGGAGTGCATGTGTAGCTGTATCTGTCCTGTATGAGTGAATGGATGAGTGAGTGAGAAGGAAAGTAAGAAAAAAAGAAATAGTTTCTGAGACATTTCTGTTTTTAAGCAGCACAGTAGCTATTATACTTCAGTCTTTCTTTCTCTGAATTCAGTTCACTTCCTCAACTTGCAAAGCCTCAAAAATGTGTAATCAGGGACAAATCACTTGCAGGATAAGTTCAGTCATTCATTGTTTTATTTCAAGCATTTGGCATTAGGCCTTTTCTAATAGTCAAAACTCATGGTTTGAGATTTTTGTGTGACCACTTCCCAAAATACAGGACAGAACTGTAAGAGAGGCTGTTATAAGACAGGCTTTTAACACCCTGTTAACTAGATCATCTGAGCTCAGGGACCCAACAATTTTAACAACATGAAACAGAAATGCAACCATTCAGCACCAGCACAGTTACCATGACCAAGAGGGGTTTCATTACACTCCCACCTGCATATAGTGTGATGAAATTTACTGAATATTCTGAACTGCATGAGTAAGTGGAGGGGGTGTTCATAGACACTTAAATTATTGTAATTCTGCTGGTAATAAACTAAATGAAGGGTATGAGAAAAGAGGAGTTAATTGTTCTTACAGGAGAAATTGCTGTTAACAAAACCATAAAATCCAGAGAGCATAACTCAGCACATTGTGACTGCTAGCTGGTCATGTAAACATCCTCGAGGATGGGCTTATGAAAGTGGCTGTGTATAACATCAGTCAAACAGCCATAATTTAAATCTCAGTGGCTTCCAAGGCCCACCCAGAAACTGGACAAATCAGACAGAGTGGTTTCTATTAACATCACTCATGACGTGTTTATATTGCTTTCCCTTTCTCAGTCTTACCTTGACTGTTATTGACTCCATCAGCTTGCTTGCATGTAGGTGAGTTGCCAACGCAACACCTTGCCACATGACATCACATTGCACTGCAGATCAATTTTAACCAGATACACTTTTTTCCTCTGTGCAATCCTACATTGTCTTGATGGAGTACTGCATGGTGTCAACCCCCTTGTGTAATGTGCTGCCCCAATTCAAATAAATGAGAAGGCCTGCATTTTTATCACACAGAGTGAAAGGCTCTGTGAGTGCAGACTAAGTTTTTTTTTTTGCCTTGTAATGCAAACATCCTTTCAAACACTGTTTGCTGGACCTCAGATAACCACTTCTGCCTACTATACAATAAGCTCTTTTCTCACATAATATTACTCTTGCTATTCATTTTTGACAACTGTCCCATTATGGGGGTATGATACAAAAGTAAGAATGTTGTGGGTTAAATTCAAGAGGCTGGGTCCTTTGTGAGTAATTCCATCCATCCGTTATCTATACTGCTTTACCTGGTTATAGGGGGGTTGGAGCCAATCCCAGCTGACACTGGGCGAGAGGTGGGGTCCACCCTGGACAGGTCGCCAGTCTATCACAGGACTGACACTTAGAGACAGACAACCAGCCACATTCACTCCTAGGGGCAATTTAGAGTCACCAGTCAACCTAAGCTGCATGTCTTTGGACTGTGGGATAAAGCTGGAGTGCCTGAAGAGAACCCACGCAGGCACAGGGTAAACATGCAACCCCCACACAGAAAGGCTCAAACCCAGAACCTTCTTCCTGTAAGGCAACAGCGCTAACCAATGTGTCACCATGCTGCCTTTGTGGTTAACTGCTAATGTCCCTATGTGCTAGCCCTGTGCTAGCCCTATGATCTGACCACTGTTGACATGTTTAGCCGCATGTCGTCATTCAACCGCTGGTTGTCTAGGTGGTGCCCAGAAAATATCCTGGGCCTCATAGAAAACTGGAAAACATTTTGGGGAAAACCTGGTCTGATTAGTAGAGATGGCATCCATCCCACTTTGGGTAGTGCAGCTCTTTTATCTAGAAATCTGGACGAGTTTGTTTTACAACCTAAATTATGACAACCTGCGAGTCCAGGTTGCAGTCTTACACGCCTCTATGCTGTCTCTTTGCAGTTGCTACCCACCCAACACTCCCAGTACCCCATAGAGACTGTGTCTGCCCTCCGACCACCTAAATTATATACGTAAATAAAAAATCAACTAGAGAGGAGTTATTCATAAAAACCTAATTAAAATTATGATGATTAAGACAATTCCACTACAGTAGATGTCTATCCAAGAATGCTGTTACCAAGTTTAAGGAAATAGTTCCGTCATTATTTACTTCAGTGCCATTTGCCACCTTAACTTTACTCCTACACAAGTCGATAATCTTGTTAATAGCACTGCAGCCTCCCTGCGTAATACACTTGATACTGTTGCCCCTCTGAAAAGGAAGGCAGTGAAACAGAGGAGGCTAGCCCCGTGGTACAGCTCGCAGCTCCACTCCCTAAAGCAGGCATCATGAAAAATGGAAAGGAGGTGGCGCTCCACTAAGTCAGAAGAGTTTTTCATAGCCTGGAAAGATAGTTCAGGCTGACAAAGAGCCACAGTGCTACTGAGCTTTACATTCCCTTAGATCTCAGCAGCAATGACTTTATGAGCTTCTTTACAAATAAAATCACAGCTATTAGAGAAAAATTGGTCGGACCATTACCACCGCTCTCATGGATGTGCTATCTACTACAATGGCTTTAGCAACACCTGTAAGACATCATATATACTTGGACTACTTCTCCCCTATAGATCTCTCTGAGTTGACCTCAACAATTGCTTCATCTAAATCATCAACATGTCTCCTGGACCCCATCCTGACCAGGCTGCTCAAAGACGTCTTTCCCCTAATCAACACATCCATACTAGATCTGATTAACCTCTCTCTATTAACAGGTTATGTTCCACAGGCTTTTAAACTTGCAGTAATTAAACCTCTACTCAAAAAGCCTACTCTTGACCCAGGTGTCCTAGCTAATTATAGACCAATATCCAATCTCCCATTTATTTCCAAAATCCTTCAAAAAGCTGTTGCAAAGCAGTTATGTGACCACTTGCACAAGAATGATTTGTTTGAGGATTTTCAGCCAGGATTTAGAGTCCATCATAGTAGGTAGTGAAACCGCATTGGTGAAAGTCACCAATGATCTTCTCCTAGCCTCAGACAAAGGACTTGTCTCCATACTTGTCCTCTTAGATCTCAGTGCTGCTTTTGACACCACTGATCACAGCATCTT
>NW_018127913.1:1623073-1626452 GCF_001952655.1 Monopterus albus
GGCTGCTGGGGGGCCCCATGATGCTCTGAGTTTCTTTCCCCTCCCCTCCTGCTCTGCTCTGCTCTCTCCTCTCCTCTCTCCCTATGCTTCTATATGCCACCATTACACATCACTAACTTTGTGTCTCCTCTCTCCCGTAGCGTGTCCTCTCTCTCTCCCTGTACTTTTCTGCAGGTAGCCCTGGCCCTGGAGCTCTATGTTTCTGATGAGCAGTCACTGACCACATCAACTTGACCAGTGTTTAATTGTTTGTTGTTGTGTTTGTTACTTTTCTTCTTTTGTCTCTCCTCTATCCACTCACCCCAACTGGGCGAGGCAGAAGGCCGCCCACCAAGAGCCGGGGTCTGTCGGAGGTTTCTTCTGTTAAGTCCGACTGTATAACCCTCAAAGAGACCGCCTCTTTGAGCATTTCCTTCATGCAACCATATTGTATGTATTGAATGCTCCCTTGCTGCAAGAAGAATTAAAGCCTTATATTATTCACATAAGTAGCCTCAATCTGCTTTCTCTATTGTCAAATTAACCCTAACACATTGCATTTGCTCTAAGATGCATTGTTGAGGGCTGTTTAGTCAGTGACTGCAATGTTCCATTTCAACTTTTATCTGAGTTTATGGTACCTAAGTTTGTATTATAACATTTTTGATAAGTGCTGATTCTCATTGACAGTCAGTAAAGCTTTGTACATTTTGTTATTGTTTTTCATTTGTTGTAAACCATTCACATTTGCAGATGCATTTTTAAAAGCTGTATTTCGTAGCCAGCTAATTGTTTCTCATGCTTCTATTGTTGTTCAACACTTATATTTGATATCTCAGTTCAAAATAAACATTGTTCCATAATCACTTTTTTTCTTGATTTATTTTACCAAAGTCTTTATTACAGTGAATTTTGTTAGACAAATTATAGCTATCACAAAAAATGAATTATACTTTCATGGTAAAATGTGATCTAGTAATTGCAAACATGAGTGATAAATGTTATCTATAGTGTCTGTGGTTGAGGTAAAGGTAATGTATAATTAAGGATTTTTATATATTTTTTAATTTCTGTAGTGCTTTCAACACCCCAATAATGTCCTGGGTCAGTCTGACCTGGACAGTGCCGAAGGGTCCAAAAAGTGAACAAAACACAAGGATGAAAGAGTCGCATCAAGTCTGCCTTTGTGAGACAAAGCTATGCAAAGGTCACTACTTTAGAACAGCACACGGTTTTACACAGATTCATGGCAACAAATCAAAAGCTGATCAATAATGCTGAATTCACTGCCTATTACTGTGATTATTCAACAAGAGGAGTGGTACTGTTTTTAGAGCAACAGATCGCATGCAGTGGGACACCGAGAATATGAAAACAAGAAACATTATTTAACCACAGCTGAATTTATAACTGACTTAAGGCAACAGGGGATTGAGATTTTAGATTAAGACTATTCAAAATTAATTTTGTGAAATTCCCATCTGCAGATGGAGAAAAAAAGTACAAATCATACAAACTTTCTAAATTGCCTGGACACAGCACTATGACTGACCACAAATACAATATGTCAGGCATCCAGAAAGAGAGATGTAAATGAGTATCTGCTTTGGTTTTTTTAATCTACTGAGGATCTTACAAAAAAAACATCATCTGGACAAATTCTACTCTGTGAACATTTCAGCCTTAACTCATAAATAAATGTACCTTCAAAATGTGTACAATTAAAGGCTGACGCTGATAATAAAAGTGATAAATGTCTGGCTTATTAAAGATGATGATGCAGTAAACTCAGTCTTTTTCTAAAGTTGTTTTTTTAGGCTTTTAGGCTTTATTGTATAGTAGGTCTTCTCAGGGACTCTCAGCGACATTTTATCTTCTTTAAGAGAACGTAAAGCTATATTGTGATTATTTATTACATGTTTAAATGAAAGATTGACATTTTGGGAAATATGCTTATTCGCTTTTTGTAAGAGTTATATGTAAAGGCTGATACTGCTGTCATGTCTGACAATAAACATAGGCGTCTGCTTTAGCTTAGCACAAAGACTGGGAACAAGAGACCTACCAGCACCTCTAAAAGTCACCAATTAACATATCGTCTAATTAATACATATAAAAACTTTGTTAAAATAACATTTCACTTTTCATATAGGTTAAACAAATAAGATGAAAGGTGTTAATTACTGACCCTTAGCTGGTTTTCCTTACTGCCAGTCCTAATGCTAAACTAAGCCAACCAGTTGTGGTAGGTTTATATTTACCTTAAAGACATATAAAGTGCTCATCTGCTTAACCCAAAATGTCAAACTCTTCCTTTATTTTCTCCCCTTAGATGTCATCCTCCAGACCATTTCAGTCTGTATGCATGTTTTCATTTTCTCATGTGTACATGTGTAATGTCTAGGCTTAATTGCAGTGCACTGCAGGGTCAGTGCAGTTTATTTCAGAACTGATTTTCTTAGAGAGACTCAATATCAGTCTCTTTGTATGTTCATACATACATAAAAGCCAGAAAAACTATCTGAATATACACACACATCTGAAACATAAATACATAAACAATGAGCCATAATCATAGATGACTTTAATTTTTATTTCTGTTACCAACAGAAAGCTCTCAAAACAACTGCCAAGGGTCTGCACTCCTTCTAAACACTCTCAGCCACTCTGAAAACTCATTTACTGGTAATCACATGTGTAAGTGTGTGAATGTGCTAGTAAAGTGTGAGTCCTCTTGTATGTGTGTTTAAAGGAGGGGAGCAAGTGAGTGTATGTGCGTTTGGAAAGGGCTGTTGTGATGGTTGCTACATCTAAATAGTTTCTCAGTTTCAGCCCTGACACCAGCAAGACGCCATACACCATAATCACGCTCACAGACATGCACATACACACCCCTCAGTTCAAAGGTCAAAGTGTTTATTTGTCATATGCACAGATAAATAAGTAACACAAAATCTAAAGCACTTTAAGCAGCAAATGCAGCAATATAATAAAAATATATGAGAATATAATAAAAGAATGCATGCTGCATGGGAGCAGCATGTGCAGCAGTCAACAGTCATTGTGCAATTGTGCATGTGCAAACTGAGAATGTAAACAGTACATCACGTATTTCCAGGTAATGAACTCCTCAGCTGTTTAGGAGTCTGATGGCAGAGGGAAAGAAAGAGTTTTTCAGTCTAGTGGTCCTGCATTTCACACTTCTGAACCTCCGGCCAGAGGGCAGAGAAGTGAACAGTTCATGCTGGGGGTGGGTGGGATCTTTGAGGGTGGAGGCAGCCTTCCCACGCACCCTGCGGTCGTAAATGCTCTGCAGAGAGGGCAGTGGAGTCCTGGTGATCTTCTCCACAGTCTTTACCACTCTCTGCAGGTGCTTGTGGTCCATAGCAGTAGTGCTGCC
>NW_018127913.1:1629455-1640396 GCF_001952655.1 Monopterus albus
TGGCCGCTGTGATGGCTTTCCTCAGTCTGTACTTTGCAGCTTTATACTCTGTCTCATCGCCTGATCTGAATGCATGAGAGCAAGCACGCAGCATGTGGTGTACCTGACTGTTTATCCAGGGCTTCTGGTTGGGAAACCTCCTGACTTGTATGGTGGGCACAATGTTGTCGATACAGGTGCTAATGTGCCCGGTCACATTCTCAGCATAATCCTGTACGCTGACAGAAAAGTCCTCTGAGGTGGCTGCAGCTTTAAACACATCCCAGTCTGTCAGGGCGAAACAGTCCTGCAGTGTGCCTTCAGTCTCTGGGGTCCAGAGTTTAATTTGTTTGGTGACAGGGTTTGTTTGTTTCAGTCTTTGTCTGTAAACTGGATATAGGAACAAAGAAATGTGGTCCGAGTGTCCAAGGTGGGGGTGGGGTGCGGCCCTGTATGCACCACATATGTTACTGTAAACATGATCTAGACTGTTCTTGCCCCGGGTGGGAATGTTCACATGTTGGTAATATTTGGGGAGTACAGTCTTTAAAATGCACTGGTTAACCCTGGTGTCCTGTTAAATGTTTAGTTTACACTGGTGATGTCCGTGGATATTATTTACCCGCATCATCTTTTGGCTTTGTAACTCAACATAATCAAAGAATTCTAATCTAAAACAATGCAATAACCAACTCTAATAATCAACAGATGTTTACATTTGCCCTTTACCTTTGTTAGACTACATTACATAAGGGTTAAAACTGTGTTATGCTAATTTTTTGTTAGACAATTGATTAAAAAAACAACAAATTTACAAATGAAGCAAGATTTTTCACAACTGCTGATTTTTGTTTGAACCTCAGTAATTTCAAACCCTCAGGACAGTTTGCACAGCACAAGATGAACACACAGTAACTATAAATGCGTGTGCTTGATCTACCAATCTACCATCACTATTCCAAAGAAGGGAAATATGGAGCGGCACTTTCAGACCGTTCATAAAAACTACGACACTCATTCATACATATATTTTGTGTGTGTGCATGTGCATATGCGTGTGTAGTATTTTTAGTGTAGGTCGATTTTGACTTGGTAATTTGAAAAGTAGCTTGCAAGGTGAAAAAGTGTGGGCACCCCTGCATCACATGATCTGTGGTTTTTGGCCACAGATTTCCCCATCCCTGTGCAGTGTACTCATCAGAACAACATTCTTGCCTTTCTTTGGCACACACAAACCTATACATCACATGAGGGGCAGAGCCTTCTTGAGTGGGTGTTGCATATGTATGTCCTGCACTTGATGCAGGTATGTTTTGTTTTTCTGTCCTTCTTGGGTCCACACACTCCACAGCGCTTATGTTGCCTGGGGCTGGCCGCAACCTAGAATAATGAAAAGATAAGAAATTATACTTAGCACCTAGTTTCTCTCTCTCCCAAAGCAGGAGTGTCTCACATTCAGTATCCTGCAACAGCGTCACACACTTACCTCAATGTCAGCCTTTTCTTTACAGTCACTATAGGTTGTGAAATGTGAAGGACAACGCTGGCTGACAAGGTGTTGGCTGTAAAGGAGAGCACAGAGATGTAAATGTTTGAAGTGGAGACATTTCTTCATACCTTCTGACTGTCACTCTCTCAAAGCATGAGGGTCGTAAACTGAAATACTTTTATGCGAAACTAACCGCTGGGGACGGGGGTGCACAGTGTGCAGTCATTGAAAATTTGTTCTCATATATGCTCTTCACACAAAATGAGCCAAGGCCATTGAATTTGAGCTCGAAAAAATAATTGCTAGTATCTTTTTTCTTTAGATGAAAAGTGAAAGCGGGTATAAAATACCCGAACAGGGCACAAGTCGTGGCATGTTCTGCATCATCGCTGGCTCCTTGAACAGATATGTCTGTATCTCTGCAGTCTGACTGCTTATGAGAACTGAGTTGGTGTAAGCACACAGCAGCAAAATACAATCAGTAAATACATATGGTATCTATTCTAGATCTACTGTTTACTCTTTGCAAGTACAGAACCTATAATAATTATACTGTGGGTCACTTGATGTTACTGTCCCTTGATAAACATTTTTCCAACACAATGATTTACAACAATTGGTGAACAGTACCAACATATAATATGTTTTACTCTCTCATTGAGAAGCAGTACCTCTGAAAAATACATCTCTCAAACAATTCTGACACTGGATTGTCTGTGTGGATGGGTCTGCCTTTCTACACAACACATGATGCACAGAGTTTCAGAGTATGTGAACCACAGATGTACTTTTTGCAGTTGATGCAGGTGAACCGGGTCTTGGAAGCTGTTGAGGGTCCATACACTTCGCAACACTTCCTCTTTTGGCCAGTGGCTGCCATCTAGAATAATGAAATGACTATTAGTTCAGGATTTATTTCCCCCATTATGTCTCCTAATACTCTACATATCTCTCTCTCACATACACATATACTGTATATACATCTATACATACTGTATATAAAACAAACACAAGGATACTTACTTCAGGTGCTGGAGGTTGTGATCGTGTGCATACTGCAGGTGGGACAGCAGGATCCTCCTGTAACCTCCTAACGATGGCAAGAGAAGCTGGGTTCCTGGGCACATGTTGTCTCCTCTGTATGTGTGGTGTCACTAGTGCCCTGCCTAGCTCCTCTAAAAAAAGACGTCTTCTTTGGAACTTGTTCTGTTTCCAGTCCGGGTTAAGTGCCATCCAGATTACAAAGGCATTGTATGCCGAAACATCTAGGATGTTGAATAAAATCACAAGTGGCCACCGTAATGTTCTTCTTTGGCAGCTGTAGCAGGATAGCAGCTTGTCAAGATTGTCAACTCCTCCTTTGGTGGCGTTGTAGTCAAGTATGACCTCTGGCTTGCGGTCCTCCTGGCTGCTGATTCTCCCATCCCTATGAAGAGTGCTCATAAGCATCACATTTTTGCCCTTTTTGGGTATGTAGGATACGAGGGCAGTGTTGGCCGTAAACACAAAGGTGGAGGAATGGACTGGCCTGTTCTTTACAATTAGAAGCTGAGGTGGGAGCTCAGTGCTGTTTTTTCTAATTGTGCCAACCATTGTCAGCTTTCTTTTGAGAAGTTCCTGTCCCAGGCTGTATGTAGTGAAAAAATTATCACAAGTGATGTTGTGCCCACTGAGGCTCTCCGTCAAATCAAGAACAACCCGTGTCCCCTGGTTTTTCTCAGGGGCTCCTCCCTCTGCCTTCCCTGTATAAATTTGCATGTTCCATGCATAAGATGATGTCGCATCACAGGCAGTCCATATTTTTATTCCATATTTTGCTGGCTTGGAGGGCATATACTGCCTGAAGGGGCAACGGCCTCTAAACCCCACAAGCCGTTCGTCTACAGTCACATTGGGCCCGGGGTTGTAGAGAAGTGGAAGACGTTCCACCCACTTGTCCCACACAGTACGGATGGCTGCCAACTTGTCCTTCCTCCGCCTAGCAGGTTCCGATTCCCGATCATCAAACCGGATAACCCTGGAGAATGTTTGGAAGGTCTCCAGTGACATTGTGGCTCCAAAAATCGCTCTTCCTGTCTCAGCATCCCAAAGACTTTGAGTTGACTCCCCTCTAGATCTGTAGACACCTGCAAGGATGAGGATCCCAAAGTAGGCTTGCAAATGTATGATGTCCATCTCTTTCCACTGCTCCCCAAAAACACGTCTTCCCTCAAGGTTGGTCATGTCCCGAATGATTTTCTGGACTGAGTGAGGAATCAGCAGTTCAAATGATGACACTATATCACGAACATGTCTCACAGCCATTTGTGTGGGTCCTGGTGCCATCTTTATCTTAGCAACTGAGTGGCGGGCTTGACTGATCGGAGATGAAAACCATTCAATCTGGCCATTCTTGGATATAGTTGGCTGTGAGGATCCTCCAGCAGTGGGAATTGCAGTTTTTTCTGCTGCCTGCTCTGAGCCCTCATCCTCAAATTCACTCTCATATTCAGAATTTGTTTCAGTATTGTCCTCATATTCTGCAGAATCTGTGACATCCTCTTCTTCCCCTCCACTACCTGTCTCACTCTCTGCTAAAATTAACTCTAATGCCTGCTGAGCAGTGTACATTTTGTCCATAGTGCTGGACGATTGTAGATGAAATGACATACACTGTCAGGTCTGCTCGGCGCTACCTCTCTCTCTCTTTGTTCCTCTCTCCCTGTCTCGGCAGGTGTTGGCTCCCTGGATGTGGCTCACAGCTGCGGCGCATCAATAATCAACATACACGCATTAATAAGCCACAGAAAGACACCAGCCAGACCACTGTGTGTGAATCAGCTCCACGTTACCTTGGCTCTCCTACGTGATACTAAGGACCGCGTTTACTCTTCGCGTTCGGCTCCCTTTCCTCGACTTACGGCGGCAGCAGTCTTCCTTCCCCCTTTTTCCTGTGTGCGTCGCCGTTGTCACCTCAGTCCGCCGGATCTCCACCTCTAGCGTGCAGGGCGTCATCCTCTCCATCCCTTCGGCTGCATCATCCTCATCTCTCCACCCGCTGCCTGTGACTGTTCGTCTTAGCATACAGCTACTCACCCCCTCTGCTGCTGTGCTCCACTTTACGAAACAAAAATATATTGCAATACACAGTATTGTATAATATAATGCAATATATTAAATAATATTTTCATATATTGAAAACTAGCACTTTTGTTTTTCAATATACTGCAATATATGTATGCACCAGGTAATGGCTATAGATAAAAATGAAAAATGTTGCAATGGAGACAAAATCTGCACTATGTTTTTACATGTAATAGTTTTATTGATACAAATGCATTCATTTCTCTTTCATCAGTTAGCATGAGCAGTCATCTCACTATATTTGCATAGACACCTGCAAGGATGAGGATCCCTAAGAAGGCTTGTAAATGTGTGATGTACATCATACATCTCATAAAGGAATATATATATATATATCCCCCACAATCTCCTTATGTAACCCCTCTGGCATAAGGAGGATGTGGTAAAGATGTGGAAGGTGAAGGCACAAGTGGCCCTCGTGGTAATAGGAACACTGGGGGCTGTGACCCCCAAACTGGGAGAGTGGCTCCAACAGATCCCAGGAACAACATCTGAGATCTCTGTCCAGAAGAGTGCAGTCCTAGGAACAGCTAAGATACTGTGTAGGACCCTCAAGCTCCCAGGCCTCTGGTAGAAGACCCGAGCTTGAAGGAAGGAATACAAGACCGCCCCAAAGTGGGGGGCAAGTGTGGAATTTTTTTTATATATATGTGTGTATGACATTACACAGGGAAGAAGTTGTATAATCTGGTGCCTTGTTAGTTATTTTGTCAACATGGTAGGAAGAAATATTTTCTTTTTATACTTTAATGATTGAGTGCTCACTTTCAAACTATTTGCCTGTACAGATGTATTCTGTGCATACATCTACATTGTTCACTGTGGTCTGATTAATGACTATGGAACTCCAGTTAGACCAGGTAACACCGAGTAAAATGGCAAGCTACAGACGTATATAAAAATCTGTGACCTTTGTCTGTGGGCCAGATTTCAGATTAGTTTTAATTTGAACATTGTCCATAGTTTGAAATGTGCCCTTTGACCAAGAAACTACATAGCATTATACATAAAAGCAAAATACTGACTTTTTTCTTGCCAGCAAACACCTACTTTGCCCTTAACTTTTCAGTTCTCCCCACTGGATCTTGGAGGCATACATGTATAAAAACATGCATATTGAGGCAGATTAATAACATACATGTTTCTTTGAACATTGTCACATCAAATATCTGTTTCCTGCCACGCAATACTCTTTTCATGCCCCTTACATTTTCTACCTTAATCAGTGTACTGAGTAATCTGTCTTCTGACAGCAAAGCATGTTTTGTTACCTTGTTGCTCTATTATAATGTAATAGTAAACAGTGATTGTGTCCATTCTGTAACAAAACAGTGAAACTGTTCCTATTACTACTCTGGTAAACTCCTGTGAGTAATACAGTTGTCCTCTGACTAGAAGTCTACTGAATATTTTCACAACTGTATCGACAGTGATTGAAAGTTGCTCTCTCACTGCCAGTATCTCTTCCCCAGTAAGTTTTCATGAATAATGCAAACCAAAGGTAACAACCTGATCTGCTACTCTTTCAAACTGCTTCAGTTTTTTTTTTTTTTTTTTTGGACCAGTTTAGTTATAAAGTTGGGGACACTGAGATATAACGTTTCTCAGTGTGATATTTCTCAAAAAAGTCAATACCTTTTATTATTTTTAAAAGGACCACCCTGAGTGCTGTGAAACATTTTACTATTTCTCCCATTAAATGGTTCAAAAATATATCCTGAATGTGCCAAACAAAGGTCCCCCAGTTAGTGGATATAAAGGTTATCGCCAAGAATAATCCCACCAAAGATCTCGGCGTCCGTGAGGTTGGAAGTGTGGGGGAAGAAGCTGACACCTTCCAAGCCTTCAGAAGTAAGTATTTTTGCAATGAATATATTATTTGAAATTAAACGTGCAGTTTAGCATTGTGTTGCTTATGGTGATTTCCTTTTGTTTATTTTTCATTTAATAAGGTGAAACTGGGGAATGATGGAGACATCACTGTCTCAGTTCATTGTTGGGAGACTGCAAAAGCACAAAACACAGCCAATTTGATGGCATGAATGCTGGCAATGGAACATTTTAGTGTTGATGCTCTCCTGAAGGCCAACCTTACTGGAGGGATCAATAAGAACGATCCTACAGCAGAGCGATGGCAGGCTCTTGATGGGGAGGAAAAATCTTCAAGCTTTACTTGGTAAGATGTGCAATATTTTCAGAGCTGTGAAAGGCTTTCCTTTTACATGTATTCCTTATTTTTATAGCTATACTGATTGTTAGACAAATTGCCTTCTGAGCACAAGCGTTGGCAGAAGTAGTTTGAGTCACCCAGTTTCCGTATTATTGTATAGAAAGGGTTCTTAGGACACATCATTATGGATTAAGTTAATACCTTAAAATAAAATACTAGCTCATCAGGGTACTCTCTGATTACCACAGCCAGTGGCATATATATTTGCATTGGTGTAACCCCCAGCTAAATGCAGAACCTCTTTGTGAAAATAATATAACCACAGACTACTTGCCTCAAAACTAAATCGGTGAAATATAGTAGTTACACACTGGCACTGACTTAGTCTCAGAAAATGAATCTAACAGTAAACAAATCTGAAACCACAGTTCACAAGACAATACAGTCTTTAGATCCGTCATCTGCATAGCACCAAGCAGCATGTAACAAGCCTGCATTCAATTAGCATAATAAAATATAAATAACTACACATTAACACATGCATCTGTAAAGATCAAGAGGGGGCATTGACCATCGCTGTCATATCCAGGGTTTGGAATTGTCTAAAAACATGGGATCAACAGACTCCTGGGCTGCAAGTATAGTTGTATATCAGCTGTTTTTATTAGGGTTTTGATGGCTTCATTATCAGAGGTCATAATATAAAATCTGATACACAACAGTCAGTTGGGCAGATTGCCATGAAATTTGACTGGCACATTCATGTTCCCCATAGAAGGAACCATGCCAAATTTGCTGACCTTATGACATGGCCTAAGGGTGTCCTCTAGCTTATGATTAATGTAGGTATTATGGATATTGTTATAATTCCTCCTGACTTTTATTACAAATTATGTTATTGTTCTGTTCCACAGATGCTGTTGTAAACCACCATCCAGGGACCAAGATATAAGAAAATCGGTCAACACAAGAATCTGAATTAAGGCACCAAGTAAAGCAAAAACAAGATGGACTGTTTAACATAACCGACTAAATATATGGGCCAGGCAGCACGGTGGCACAGTGGTTAGCGCCGTTGCCTCACAGCGCGAAGGTTCCAGGTTCGGGCCCCACCTAGGACCTTTCTGTGTGGAGTTTGCATGTTCTCCCCGTGCTTGCGTGGGTTCTCTCCGGGTACTCCAGCTTCCTCCCACAGTCCAAAGACATGTGGCTTAGGTTGATTGGTGTCTCTAAATTGCCCATAGGAGTGCATGTGTGTATGGTTGTTTGTCTATGTGTTAGCCCTGCGATGGATTGGCGACCTGTCCAGGGTGTACCCCGCCTTCGCCCGATTGGCTCCGGCCCCACCCGTGACCCCGCTCAGGGATTAAGAGGTAGAAAATGAATGAATGAATATATGGGCCAATTTATAACATGTTTTCTCCTCTTTTCTGGACCTTGTTTAAATGAGTGATTAGCTTGTTTAAAGGTGACCTATAGAGTTCTAAAGAATACCTGTAAATGTACCTTGTACATATCAATCTGTCGAATCCAGACTGTGTGTATATAGTACGTTATTTTTATTCCTAATGCACATTCCTTTGCTTGATTGCACATTACTTTACTTCTGTTCTCAGCCTTACATTGGATACTTGCCCACTGCTGCCTTACATAAGGACATGTACATATGAATCGAGAGCTGCTGTACAAGAGTCAAATTCCTCGTGTGTCCACACCTGGCCAATAAAGTTGATTCTGATTCTAAACCTCTCCAGTAGTTGAACCAATGGCTGAAGATCAAATAATTAGTTTAACAAGATGGTTTTGAAGTGCTGTATTTTAGTCACTTAAATGGAAAATAGATTTGTATCTAAGTTTCCTTGACTGCTTACCCATGTGTGTGCTTTTTTCTTTTTTTTTTTAAACATATGCTTTTGGACACTGTGTATACATGAAAACACACACACCACACATGCTATATATTTACAAATACAGTATATTGTTACATAATGTATATTTCCTCATTGTGTACATGTGTTGCCTACATGCTCTAATATAAATGTGAATATATATCCAGTACACCATAATTTGTTACTCATAAATTTCCATATATTAAGTGTTGATTATAAAATTACATACATCAAAATGTATGAATATATTTTTCAATATATGAAAAGCGTCAGTTCCTTATGTATTCAATATATTAAAACATATCCAGCATATGCTGTAATATATTTTAGAAACACTAAATACGTATATTGACAATATATTTCGAAATGTATTTTCTTTGCATAAGGAGCAGGTGTTTTCTCAGTACTTTGATCAAGACACTGTAGCAACATTGAATGGTCTTGTGAGTGGCTGAGAGAGAGAGAGTGTGTGTGTGTGTGTGTCTGTGTGTTTGCCTTTGTGTGGGCTTTTGTGTGAAAATAAGCTAAGGCCATAAAGTTTAAGGCCAACAGCTTTTTTTCTTGTCAGTTTTCCTTCAGTGAAAAAATCTAAAACGGGTCAATTTGACCCGAACACCACCTGTCTCACTCTGCTAAAATTAGCTCTAAGGCCCTCTGAGAAGTGTAGCTTTTGCTCTTGCTGCTGGAATGTGAAATATACAGGAGTTGGACATTCTCAGTGGAGCTGGACAGAGGTGGAAGCTTTTGTTACATCCTCAGCCAGCAACTCCACCCACACATGTGCCAGTAGACGAGGCACAGCTGTTTCCAATCTGCCCAGCACTACTTAAGCCAGGCGTTGGCGTGCTTTGTCGCCAGTTCATTGTTTCTGCACTGCCAGAAGTCTGCCCCAGCTCCTATTTGTGATTCTACCTGTTTACTTTACCTGCTTACAGATGCTGGGTGTCAAAGTGTGCTCCAGTTTACCTGTTTCCTGCTTCGTTGGTGGTGTGTGTGTGTGTGTGTGTGTGTGTGTGTGTGTGTGTGTGTGTGTGTCTTCTTTGTCTTTCTCAGTCCGCTGCCTGCTCCAGAGACACGCCATGCCAAATGCCTCTGCTTGCTCCATGAGACATACCTGTTTATCTCCAGCTCACCACTATACTGCTTTCCACTCCTCCGGTGTATCTTGCTATTCTCCACCCAATACCTCCTTGGTGAGTTCTGCCATCAGTTCCTCCTGTCATCACCCGCCCAGAGGAGCAGCTTCATCAGCTTTCAGCAGCCACAGTCCCTCAGCAGTTTCCCCAGTTCTCCTCCACAGTCAGCCTCCATGTTAAGGTTGGTCCCCCTCACCAGGAGGGTGAGGGAGAACTGAGGTTGGACTCAAGATTGCCGACCCAGGTGCTAGTTAAAAAAAAAGGAGGTTTAATGGTGGGAAATGCACAAAAAAAAAAGCAACAGAGTCACTGAATACGTACAACTAGGACCGGGCAAAGACAGCTGAGGAGACCAGGATGACCAGGGAAGTGGACAGGCTAACGGTAGGAACCAGGAGAAGATGAGGATCAGAACGGACAGGGGAACAGACAACTAATCAGGAGGATTGGCGAATGAAAAAGGACATCCACAGCACAGGAACTGTCAGCATGGAATGTCCAGAAACGTATAACAACGAACCAAAACAATGAACCAACGTACAAAATGCGATCCACAACACAGGAACTGTCAGCGTGAAAAACAAAATGACGTATAATACATACCACGAAAATAGGTCTGTTACCGGGTATGCGAGTTATGTAGGATAAGTATGGTAAATAGTTAATCCTCTGGCGACAACGGAGCATCTGCCAGAGGTATAAATAAGGAGGCAGGTAATCATCGGGATGCACCCCAGCTGTGCACACCGACAAACGAGTCGCTAATTACCGAATGTAACACAGCTGAGGTGCAGATCCCGCAGGTCAAGAGAACAGAGGAGAGAAAGGTGGAAGAGAGGCAGGTCGCGCCGAGCGGACCTGACACTCCACTCTCCCCCATCCTTCTCTCCTGCATCTACCTGGGGTCCCTTTCAGTCTGTGATTTCCTGAAATTTCTTTTTAAATTCTGTGTCTCAGAGTGGGAATGCACCTACAATGTGAATTTCAGACCCCTCCATGATTTCTAAGTGGGAAAACTTGCAAAATCGCAGGGTGTTCAAATACTTCTGTTCCTCACTGTAAATGTAGTGGCCTTATGGTTCTGCTGGACACCCACCGATGGTTGTGATGACTGTCCCTGAGAAAAAAAAGGCACTGGCTAAAACCCACTTGCTG
>NW_018127913.1:1640651-1684655 GCF_001952655.1 Monopterus albus
CCAATGTTCCTATTACCACAGGGACCACTTGTGCCTTCACCTTTCACATCTTTTCTAGCTCTTCTTTCAGCCCTTGGTATTTCTCGAGCTTCTCGTGTTCCTTCTTCCTGATGTTGCTATCACTTGGGATTGCTACATCTATCACTGAATATATTCTTATCAGTCCTGACCCAAAGGCAGATGCCACCAGTTTTGGTGCCTTTGCCCTCCCACTTTCTGATTTAGTGAAAAACCTCGGAATAATACTGGACTGTAATTTTAACTTTGAGAAGCAGATTAGGGCCGTAGTTAAGACTTGTTTCTTTCATTTAAGAGTTCTAACAAAGGTGAAACCTTTTTTATCACATGCAGACTTGGAGATAGCCATCCATGCTTTTATTACCTCACGTGTGCACACCGCGTTTTACACGGGGTGGCTCAGTGTTTGCTCCGGAAATTGCAATTAGTTCAAAATTCAGCAGCCTGGCTTCTAGTTAATGCACCCAGGTTTGCCCACATTACCCCAATTCTCCGCTCCCTTCATTGGCTTCCCATTGAGTATAAAGTTAAGTTTAAGACTCTGGTATTCATTTTTAAGGTCATCCACGGCCTGGCTTCGCCTTATTTGTCTGACATGCTATCAATGTACATGCCACAAAGAGCCTTGCGCTCTTCAGAACAGTTGTCTTTGGTTGTCCCGCAATCGCGGTGTAAGAAATGGGGTGACCTTTGCTTCATATGGCCACAGACTTTGGAATTCCCTTCCCTTAGAGGTGTGATCGAAGTTGGAACTAGTGGTTTTTAAGTCAGCCTAAAAAACATTTTTCTTTAGGCAGGCTTTTGAGGCATAAATTGGCTTTTTTTCTTTTACGGGTATGTTAACATGTATTGTTTTATGTTATTTTTTAAAATTTGCTCTGGATTTCCTCTGGTTCTTTTTTATTTGTTTTTTATATATGCAAACTTATTTTGATTTAGTGATTTTACTTGTTTGTAGTTTTGTTCTATTGTACAGCACTCTGGGCTCCAACGAGTTGTTGAGTGCTATAGAAATAAAGTTATTATTATTATTATTAAGTATAAAGTTTAAAAAAAGTTCTGAATAGAAGCATGAATGTCCTTGAAGAGCTGAACATTTTGATAGCTGAAATTATGCTGAAGTAGAATTTTGCCATTCATTTAAATGGAGCAAGATTTTCAAAATAAAGCTAAATATTTCAAAAGTATGAAGTTTACAAAAGTTCTGAGTAGAAGCATGAATGTCCTTGAAGAGCTGAATGACCTGCCTCTCTTCTGCCTTTCTTTCTCCTGCTCGCTCTTTTTTGTGGGATCGGCGCCTCAGCTGTGTCGCATTCTGTTTTTGTACGGTCCAGCCTAATTATGCTACATACATTGACTCTGTTACCTTGTTTGTGTTTTTTTCCATTAAACCACCTTTTTTCACTAGCACCTGGGTTTTGCACATTGAGTCCTACCTCAGTTCTCCCTCACCCTCCTGGTGAGGGGGACACAACCATAACATGTACGGAAGAATAATAATAAAGAAAGAAAGAAAGACCAGGAAAACATAGTATGGATGCTGAATCAGCATCTATACAATTAACAGATTGGTAAATGATTACAAAGAGAGGGAAGAGAAAAAGAAAAAGGGGGGGTTGGTTATATTCTCAGTTAATCTGGTTTGATTAATAGGTGTGACACTCAAAACAGTAGCGTGGACAATGAGGACTAATAACAGTAACATGAATGAAATAAAACCAGTTTGTTATATTTCTTGGAGCCCCAGGTATCTGGTCTAAGTTAAAAAAGGTTAGAAATGAATTGCAAGTCTCAGTAAAAGTTGGTATATTATTCTTATGGGTGGATGATATTTTCTTTAGTGTGATGTATTCTATGAGAATGTTGGTCCGTTGGTTGATGTGTAATGAATTTTTAGAAAGTTTAGAAAGATTGTTTTCTTGGCGATAGGAGAGGAGGTAGAAGGAGTTGTAGACAGAGAGAGAAAAGGAAAGGCAGGAGCATAGGTCTGAGAATAGGGACTCTTAACATTGGTACAATGACAGGAAAAGGTGGAGAGCTGGTGGACATGATGGAGAGAAGGAAGGTAGATACACTGTGTGTGCAGGAGAACAGGTGGAAGGGTAGCAAAGTGCGTAGCATTGGAGGGGGATACAAACTGTTTTATTATGGTGTGGATAGGAAGAGAAATGGGGTAGGAGTGATCCTGAAGAAGGAGCTCGTGAGGAATGTTTTAGAGGTGAAAAGAGTGTCAGACAGGGTGATCAGTTTGAAGTTGGAAATTGAAGGGGTAATGTTGAATGTAGTCAGTGGTTATGCTCCACAAGTAGGGTGTGAGTTAGAAGAGTAACAGATTGGTAAATGATTACAAAGAGAGGGAAGAGAAAAAGAAAAAGGGGGGGTTGGTTATATTCTCAGTTAATCTGGTTTGATTAATAGGTGTGACACTCAAAACAGTAGCGTGGACAATGAGGACTAATAACAGTAACATGAATGAAATAAAACCAGTTTGTTATATTTCTTGGAGCCCCAGGTATCTGGTCTAAGTTAAAAAAGGTTAGAAATGAATTGCAAGTCTCAGTAAAAGTTGGTATATTATTCTTATGGGTGGATGATATTTTCTTTAGTGTGATGTATTCTATGAGAATGTTGGTCCGTTGGTTGATGTGTAATGAATTTTTAGAAAGTTTAGAAAGATTGTTTTCTTGGCGATAGGAGAGGAGGTAGAAGGAGTTGTAGACAGAGAGAGAAAAGGAAAGGCAGGAGCATAGGTCTGAGAATAGGGACTCTTAACATTGGTACAATGACAGGAAAAGGTGGAGAGCTGGTGGACATGATGGAGAGAAGGAAGGTAGATACACTGTGTGTGCAGGAGAACAGGTGGAAGGGTAGCAAAGTGCGTAGCATTGGAGGGGGATACAAACTGTTTTATTATGGTGTGGATAGGAAGAGAAATGGGGTAGGAGTGATCCTGAAGAAGGAGCTCGTGAGGAATGTTTTAGAGGTGAAAAGAGTGTCAGACAAGGTGATCAGTTTGAAGTTGGAAATTGAAGGGGTAATGTTGAATGTAGTCAGTGGTTATGCTCCACAAGTAGGGTGTGAGTTAGAAGAGAAGGAGAGATTCTGGAGTGAGTTAGATGAGGTGATGGAGAGTATTCCCAGGTGTACAAGACAGTAGTGAGACCAGCTATGCTGTATGGGTTAGAGACTGTAGCAGTGAGGAAAAGACAAGAGGCAGAGATGGAGGTAGCAGAGATGAGGATGTTGAGGTTCACTTTAGGAGTGACCAGGATGGACAGGATTAGGAACGAGCACATCAGAGGGACAGCTCAGGTCGGCTGTTTTGGGGACAAGGTCAGAGAGGCCAGATTGAAATGGTTTGGACATGTGCAGAGGAGTGATAGTGGTTATATTGGTAGAAGGATGTTGGAGATGGAGCTGCCAGGCAAGAGGTCAAAAGGAAGGCCAAATAGGAGATATATGGATGTGCTAAAAGAGGACATGAAGTTAATTGGGGTGAGAGTAGAGGGTGCCGAGGGTAGAGTTAGGTGGAAACAGATGATTTGCTGTGGCGACCCCTAATGGAAACAGCCGAAAGAAGAAGAAGAAGTTGACTTCTGTGATATTACCGAGCAGGCAGAATTATGGGGATTGGGGGATTCTACAGCTCAAGATGGTGGAGTGGTTTCTTTGTCACCGCTACCCACAGGGAGTAAACAGGTTGACAGATCCAAGTTAGGATTATTACTGGAGTAACTGTTTCTGTTCTAGTGGCTAGTGCTTTGGTGATAATTTTTAGGTCTGTGTTAATAACTGACAGAGGACGGTAACTGGAAGGGTGGGTTGGGTCTTTATTGGGTTTGTAGAAAGAAATTCTTGGTAAAATGATATAGTGCTATGTTATGTATTTGCAAAACTGTTCAAATAATTGTTTAATCTGTTTGACCTTTGGAAAGACTTTTGTGTTTATAAAATTCAGCAGGGAATCTGTCAGGTCCAGGTGATTTATTATTTGGTATGGATTTCAGTGCTTTATGGAGTTCTTCCAAAGTGATGGAGGCATCTAAGGTGTGTTCTGTGCATAGCGTTGGTAATTTCATATTGTTTAGGAAAATATCTGTTTCAGATGGATTTGGTTCATGACTTCTCCCTCAGCCAGAGCATCATTCCCACCTGCTTTAAGATCACAAACATTGTCCACCTTCCCCAGAAGAGACCAGTCACCTGCCTGAATGACTACAAGCCAGTCGTACTCACTCCAATCATTATGTCCACAAGCTGTCCACACTGGGTCTGCACCCTACCCTCTGTGACTGGCTCCTGGACTTTCTGACTAGCAGGCCCCAGACTGTTAGGACTTCAGCCAGCATTATCACGAACACAGGGAACTCAGTCCCATCCTCTACACCCTGTTCACCCATGACTATATCACCTCCCGCAAGGACAACATTATGGACTGTATTTTGGTAAATGGACTGTATTTTATATAGCGCTTTCTAACAGTGTGTTGCACTGGCCAAAGTGCTTTACAGAAGATCATACACACACATCACACACAACATTCACACACCGATGACGGCAGGCTGCCACGCACCAGTGCTAGTCAAGCCACCAGGAGCAATTTGGGGTTCAGTGTCTTGCTCAGGGACACTTAGGCATGCGGGGAGACGGGGAGTCGAACCACCAACTTGCTGGTGAGGAGATGACTGCCCTACCTCATGAGCCACAGCCACACCCCCATTATCCTAAGATTTGAGAACGACACCGCAGTGATAGGTTGCATCACTGGCGGAGGGAGGTGGCCGGTCTGGTGTCATGGTGCAAGGACAATAATCTCAGCCTCAACACAGACAAGACAAAGGAGATGATAGTGGACATGAGGAAGGAGAGGAGATCTCATCGGCTGCTGTTCATCCGGGGGCTCAAAGTGGAGAGGGAGAGCAGCTTCAAATACCTGGGCGTCCACATCAGTGAGGACCTGACTTGGACACTTAACACCACACAGCTGGTCAAGAAGGCCCAACGGCGGCTGCACTTCCTGAGGAGGTTTAGCATGTCGCTTGGGATCCTCAGCAACTTCTACAGCTGCATCGTCAAGGGAGCATCTTGACCAGCTGCATCACTGTCTGGTAACATGGACTCTATCCTTGGGCTGGAGGTACAGAAGTGTGAAATGCAGGACCTCTAGACTGAAAAACTCTTTCTTTCCCTCTGCCATCAGACTCCTAAACAGCTGACTCAGGACCTACCTCATGTAATTCCACCTGTACTGTTTACACACTCAGTTGGCACAAGCATAATTGCACACTGACTGCTCACTATTTGCACACACAGCTCCCATGTAGCATACATTCTTTCTTCACTACATTGTGTTCTTGTATTTTTCATTATGCTTCTTTCATTGGCTGTTTTAAAGTGCCTTGGATTTTGTGTTACCTACGTATCTACTTTATATTTCATTTATATTGTGTGGCATTCGTGCAAACGGCAAAGTAAGAATTTCATTGTACAGGGTTTCCTCACTGTGCATATGACAATAAACACTTGACTTGACTAGTAACATAAATTCACAGGATAACGGGGGGAGAGCAGTCTCAGTCTTTTCAGATCTCCAAACCATACAGATATATGGCAGGAAATAAGCAGAAGTGAGCAGTTACAGTATATCTGCCTCAGAGTTCAGAGATAAATTGGTAAGAGATAAGTGTTGATATAATTTAATAAAGTAGAATTAGAGAGCTGCTCTTGTTCATTTATGTAATGCACCTTATAATAAAAACAGGTTTAAACCCAGCTCATAGCTGTGTTTTTACAGTATGCTACCTTAAACATTACTATTATTTTCATTTCTTTTCCACCCGAGAAAGGACAAATATAATAAAGATTATATAAAAAACAGACTTGCAGACATGGAAAAGTATACCACAGTGTTTCATCAGAGATATTAATGTTCAGCAGTGCTTGTTCTGTGCATGTGTGTGAAACAAGATCATTTCACTAGCTTTATAAAGAGCACAGGCAAATTCTGTCACGTGACTGCTCCCTCTCTTTTTGTTTCTTTTTCTTAGAATCAGATAATCATTTTTCAAGTACAGACTTTCCCAGTTCTCTGTATATCTATTTGTATGTGTGTAAGAGAGGGGTGGGGGTGTAATTTATAATCTCCTGCTTGTGTGGAGAGAGAAGGAAATGTCCTACTGAGGGATGGGTTTCTTCTGTCACACATGCTCATGAGGTCACAGCTGACGATCATTTAAAGCTTCTAAGAAACAGAATCACATGCATGCTAACAAACACATGCATATGCACAAAAGTTAATCCACATTTCTAGTCATTCAAAAACCCAGAAGTCCCCTTGCTGTCCATGAAACATCTGGAGCACAGAATCCCTGAGTCTCAGGTTCCCCTGGCAACACTAAATCAACAGCCAGACCGTTGCCTGCTCTAAGTGTCGGTGTGTGTGTGAGAGACAGAAAATGAAAAAAGGCAGAGCAAGAAAGAGATAGCATATGTATGTGTGCAATGTAATGTGTAGTTTAGTTGCATGTGTTTGTGTGTTCATCCTTACAAAATACTCCAGGACAAAATCATCACTGCACTTTATGGGCCAACTTTCACTATTACTACTAAAGCCCATGTTTACCCTACATCCTGCAAGATACAGCTCATCGAACAGGAAATCTTCTGAGGAGTGAGTAATATCTTCTTACAAGACCTTTTCATTTAGTTTTGGAGTTTAAATATTAAAGCCAAGGGCCAAATTACAAGTACCTTTGTTCAGTCAAATAATTTCCAAAGACTCTTTTAAGGACAAAGTTTCCATAAGACTCCTGTGAGTAGTGACAGGCCATATGAGCTATGTCTGACCTTAGGAGCAGAGTCTGACCCCTACCATCACCTCTTAAACTCCCAGTGAGGGAACTGCTATACAGTTATACCTGTATGTCTTCATCCTTTTCATCCTTCCCAAAAGGAGTCAAATTGACACAAACCACACCAGAGAGCCATCTGAGACCCAGGATCATGGTGATGCATTGCTAGAAATCAAACCATTAGCCACACATCAAACTGCTCTGAAATCTCATCAATATAATCTAGACTCTGTGTTTCATCTGACCTCATCTAAAGGCTCTAAATTTCCCTGAGAAACCAAGTGGCTCTAGGCTAAGAATAAAGAAAGGGTCTATTATTGTTAGAGCCCATGTGAGCATTCGACTGTGAGTGTATTTGATGTACTGTATGTCATTGGCGTTTACTTTTAACTCCCTGGAAGTATAAACCTTAGTTTATAAGCAGTATTCAGATCCAAAAGCCAATATCTTCCATCTTGCATCTTAATGGATATAGGCTAAGTAGTGTGTTTGTGTGGGGAAGAGATGCTGGGAGGACTTTCAGATCCCAGATTTAGTTATGGCAGGATTACAGCAGTTATAGCATGTCTTCCTCTCCAAACCAGGGGCCAACTTGGCACATTATTCTCACAAAGCTTTTCTTGGCGGATATATGCAACTTAACAGCCACTCCTCGTTCTAAGCCACACTTATTCCTGTTTCCTTCTTATCTAAAAGCACACACACATACAAATACATTCCAGTAACACAAGAGCAGCCATGGATGAGTGGTGTTTTGCGAATCTGGCACATAATGTATCAAATATCAATATCAAATATAAAAATATGTATCTGTTTATTGTTCCTACTTTGAAGGTGTTTTGTAAATAGTAAGTTTCAAGTTTTAAATCATGAAGGAAAAGCTTAGTATGTTTTCTTTTAATTTCTGATTTACATGTATTTCTATCCATCCATCCATTATCTATACCATTTATTCTTGAATAGGGTTGCAGGGGGGTTGGAGCCAATCCCAGCTGACACTGGTCGAGAGGCAGGGTCCACCCCGTACAGGTCACCAGTCTATCACAGGGCTGACAGGTAGGCAAGCAACCACACACACTCACACTCACTTCTACGATCAATTTAGACTCGCAAGTCAGCCTAATCTGCGTGTCTTTGGACTGTGGGAGGAAGCTGGAGTACCCGGAGAGAACTCAACTCAACTCAACTCAACTTTATTTATATAGTGCTTTACCACAGCACAGCTGACCAAAGCACTTAACATATCATGCAAATATAAAAACAACACATAAAAGCTATAAACAATAATATAGACACTAACACTACAGACAGAGTCTCATTCCTGGCCAAACGCCAATGAATACAAATGGGTCTTCAAATAAGACTTAAAAGTAGACAGTGAGGGGCCCTGCCTAATATAAAGCGGCAAGGCATTCCACAGTTTTGGACCAACCACAGCAAAGGCTCTATCCCCCCTAGTTTTCCGTCTGGCCCTCGGTGCCTCCAGAAGAAGCTGATCAGCTGATGTATGGACGTAAAAGTTCCACCAGATAAGATGGTGCCAGCCCATTTAAGGATTTATAAACAAATAAAATAATCTTAAAACGAACCCTGAAATGCACCGGAAGCCAGTGGAGAGATGCCAGAACTGGCGTTATGTGGTCCTTCTTACGCCCCCCAACCAATAACCGAGCGGCAGCATTCTGGACCCTATGGAGGCGGGGCAAGCCCCGATTGACCAACTCCAGC
Source organism: Monopterus albus (assembly GCF_001952655.1). Classification (NCBI taxonomy): domain Eukaryota; kingdom Metazoa; phylum Chordata; class Actinopteri; order Synbranchiformes; family Synbranchidae; genus Monopterus; species Monopterus albus. The sequence goes on from NW_018127913.1 coordinate 1,649,249, forward strand.
GTACAGTGCATTACAGTAATCCAAGCGTGATGTAACAAACGCCAGGATCACTGGAATGGAACCCACACAGGCACAAGGAGAACATGCAAACTCCGCAGAGAATGTTCTTATTTCCAGATATTCGTTATGCTTAATTTTACAATCCAATTTTAAACCTAATATAAGCTGTTTTATAACAAAATTACTTTTTGGCTTATTACTTGGCTTTGTTCAATAACTTCCTCATCTCCTGACCAAGAATTAGTCTGTGACATAACTGCTCATAAAATGGCAAAATGTTTTTACATGTCAGTTTTTATATGGATAAACAAACATAATATGTATATTAATCAGAGGTGATGGTAGAAGATATGGATTTTTTTTGGATAGACCTGGTTTCTACTTGTCTCCAGGCTTTGTGCTGAGGTAAGTTAGCCATCTGCTCCCTGTGGCTTCATATTTTCCATACAAATTGAATTGTATCAATCTTCTTACCTGCTACCAAGAAAGAGGGTAAGCATATTTCTCATAATGTCAAAGAATTTCTTCAAAACACTTTTATAAATACGCCTGTGCTGTTATTGTATGTGGGGAGTAAAATGAGCTACCTTGAAATTGATAGAAACTTGTCAGAAGCATGAAATCTTTTAGAAACTATTATCTAAGTAGTATTTTTTGTTTTGTTGCAATCTAGCCACAGGGGTTGCAAGCCAGTGACTTCTGTGCCGGTCCCAAACCTGGATAAATACAGAGGGTTGTGTCAGGAAGGGCACCCGGCGTAAAACATGCCAAATTTAATCATGCAAATCATTAGTGTGAATTCCATACCGGATCAGTTGAGGCCCGGGTTAACAACGACCGCCACCAGTGCTGTTGACCTACAGGGTGCTGGTGGAAATTGGACTACTGTTGGTCAAAGAAGGAGAGGAGGTAGAAGGAGTCGTAGACAGAGAGAGAAGAGGAAAGGCAGGAGCATAGGTCTGAGAATAGGGACTCAACGTTGGCACAATGACATGGTAGAGAGAGCTGGCGGACATGATGGAGAGAAGAAAGGTAGATATACTGTGTGTGCAGGAGACCAGGTGGAAGGGTAGCAAAGCGTGTAGCATTGGAGGGGGATACAAACTGTTTTATTATGGTGTGGACAGGAAGAGAAATGGGGTAGGAGTGATCCTGAAGGAGGAGCTCCTGAGGAATGTTTTAGAGGTGAAAAGAGTGTCAGACAGGGTGATCGGTTTGAAGTTGGAAATTGAAGGGGTAATGTTGAATGTAGTCAGTGGTTATGCTCCACAAGTAGGGTGTGAGTTAGAAGAGAAGGAGAGATTCTGGAGTGAGTTAGATGAGTCAGTCATTCTTATTTGCTGCAAATGTAAAGGGAAACAGACAGGTCGACAAAGGCTGGTGCTACCTGGACCAGCTTTTCATATACAGTGCAGTTGTTATACCGTTATGTGAGTGTTTATTACTCTAAGTTGAGTGGGACTTTAACATACTTTTTCTCCTCAATCCTGATAGCTATAATAACATTTTACCCCATAGGTCAACTGTCTGTTGTGGTGGCTCTGCAGTAATGAATCAACCACTGAAGCCCCACTCAGAAATTCCAGGGTACAATAAAATGTTATATAGAGAAAATACTCAGTAGGTGTGAGTATCTTATGAAGACCTCTGTGCCAAACAACTAGTGAGGTAGTTAAACTTTGTGCACAATGTGGTGCATACTGTGCAAAAAGAGAAGGGTTTTATGTGAGGAACAAGAACACATGGGAGTTTTTAAAACAATTAGCCCCACTGAATGAGGGTCATTAAGTAGTTAGAGGGTTCAGAGGAAAGGAAAAGGAAGAGAAAGGTAAACTGAAGCAGAATGGACAGAGCAGAAGGAAGAAGATGTGGGAATGTGAAGAGAAAGACATGGACAATGAGTAAAGAAGGGAGGAAAAGAAAGAGAATGAAATGAAGTGGAAGAGGATGCAGGGGGGTTGCGAGCGGAGGTGATAGAAGCTCCTCCTAAGTGAGCTGTATTAAAGTTGCTTTAACCCCTCAAGCACTGTGAGAAACTCCACAGGGCAGGGATGTATGGGATGCATCAAACTGAGAAAAAACACCCCACCCTGACATATCAATTAGCCAAGAACCAAAGACCACACAACCAGCGCATTGAGAAAATTGTGTTCAGAAAAAAGCTAAACGGAAAAATATGAACAAATGTTTATCAGTAAGAAAACATGAAACCAGGATCAGTTGTTGGTAGAGATGTGGTCCCATCATTCCCATGAAAACTGAAAGGAAACTGATCAGTCAAGCCATCCACTCATGTACGATATAGTTGTATAGATTCAGCAATGCGATGTACACATATTGAATATCATTTCAAAAATTAAAATAACATTTAATACCAGCTAATTAGAACTCCAAAGTATTTAATAAAGAATTTGCTAAACCAACCCAATAACTATAGGAAGAGTCTTAATTCATATACAAACTCAGACATACTGTGATGTCTGCAGCCAAGTCTGTGGTCTGCTTGCCGTACAGTTCCACAGCCTCATGTTTAACTAAACTTCTGGTGCACAAAACAGAGGGCTTGATTTTTTATGCATCATCTTTAATCTACTTCAGTGAGAGGTTTTTCTAGTCTTTCTAGCCTAAAATTTTCTTTCCCATGCATGTAGTCTATAATTTGCACGTACCCTTTCACACATGTTGACAGCAGTATTTAGACCCAATGCAATTTTGAGAATGTGCTTCCAAATTTCAAACTGACCTATTCATTCCTTACTAAAATTCATGCTTCACATATTTATTTGGCATACCTACATAATGCACCACTGTTGCTGGCAAGTTGTGAGTAAATATGGCATTATAGATGACCATGGTGCATTCCAGCAAGCAAAAGTTGATGATGTTATCTTGCTGGAGCGAAGGCAATATAATATTCACTAAATAAACATCAAGTCATACATTTATTTTAGAGAATTTCTTTCTCAGTTTCTCACTTCCTCTGATGCATGGAGCTTATTCTCAGTGGAGTTACTGAAGTTTTTTACCCTCAGTGTGCACAACATCACAGGTATTCAGTGCTGGCAAAGTGTGATACATGTCTGCTTAAGGCCTTGCATTATTTCCACATCTTTGCATCTACAATTGTAATAATAAGAGAGCTGGATTTGGTTTAGACACTCAACCTTGCTGTCAGTTCATTACACTAAAAAATGCCCTGCAATCCAAAAAGCATTTTCTCCTTTGACCATCGTTATAAAAGAGACACTCCTAAAACTGTTGACAGAGGGAAACGCTAATGCACATGCATGTGAACAAACTTGAACAATGATCTGCAGCTTCAGAGCCAAGAGCAAACAATGTTTTAGCAGACGTAACTGATCAGGCTTGGTATTTGCAGACGTATTCACTGTGCTGACAAACTAATTAGCAACATAACCTGCAAACTGACATTATCAGTGGTCTCCTTCCATGGTAAATGTTTCCTTCAGTTAGTTAAATGCCTCACAAATCAAGGTAAAAAAAAAAAAAAACACTTAACCCTGAAATACTCTCCTTCCATGGTAAATGTTTTCTTCAGTTAGTTAAATGCCTCACAGATCAAGGTAAAAAAAAAAACACTTAACCCTGAAATAATAAACATAACATAACTATCTATGTAGGAATGGAAGAGCAAAATCTCTCCTGGCAGACACCATGTCAGTGAGAGAACTATGTCATAAAATCATAAAATGATTTAATGATCTCTTTGAGTGTTTTATAAAAAGTACTAAAGAAAAGCCAGTGTCTAAGTTACAAGTCTGTACTCTTGGATGCAACTTTCTAAAGCTTATGGTCCAACTCATACTCAGTGCATTAGACACAGTATAAACACCTGGGAGCTGCTAAGCTAACAGAACTTTGTGTCAGCCAAGTTGTACAAAGTTTAAGACTCTGTGTTGCAGTTTTTCCTAGTGAAGCAGATTATATCTGACACTGCAGTAAACGTAGGTAGGCTTAAGGGTAGAGTTTAGGGGTAAGGGCAAGGTTAGGTGTGAAGTAGGTGTAGGAACAGACAGTGTTGCAGAACTTTAAAGAAAGTAGCAACCAGCTGAGAGGGGCAGTCAGCTGCTGGACATAGTTTGCCATAAGGGAGCCATTAGCTAGCTAGCAACAGCACTAAGCAGTACTGTAATGTATTTGGCAGTGTCAGAGCAGTGATGATGTTGAGTAATGACGAACTGAGAGAAAGACTGTTTCTGCTGTGCTGCTGCTCTGCCCACATGTGCTGTTCTCTTCTGCGTGTATGAGAATTGCTGAGAGACTATAAAAGTATTTGTGAGTTTTATGGTGCATGATGTTGGGATTATGGTTGGGTAAAATAAAGGAAAAGTCACTTTAAATATTTTCAGCTGTTGAAAAGACAATGCTATAGCAGGAATTTATAGCAGGACCCACTAAGGGTGTGTCATGGAGGACAAAAAACCCTATGAATCTTGGTTCTTAATTAGTAAAACATACACATGGATTACTTAATTCCTGCTCTCCAAATTGCAGATGTTAGAACACAGATTACCTCATTTGTTTTTTCATGAAGGTATAGTTTAATTTTGCACGTAGGCTAAGACATTCTCTAAACCAGCTTGGCACTATAGTTTTCAGAAAACATTAACAGAAGTAAACAGCGACTCTTTTCACCTGCAGAATAATACACATTTGGTGTTCTACCGAATATTTTGGACAGCTGGAAACTGTATGTGGGATTGACTCAAAATGAGCTACAGTTTCATGGCACAGTAATATTGTTGTGTTTTAAACAGTGCAACATTGTGGCTCAGGCATGTGTTTTCAAGTGTTTTTGGACAACAATGGCATAAAGTAGTAAAGGATTTTGGAGCTTTTAGACTCATTTTTTAATACCGTTGAAAGATAATTTCACTTAATATAAATAACAATTCTAGTGCAGTGAACACTTGGTAACGTCAATGGAAATAACAATCTGAACCTTTTTTTCAAAAGACAAGCCGGTCTGCTGGTTGTGTAAACTTTCCATTATAGGTGCCAGCAAAATAAAGAGGCAGAGGACATCTGACAGTGATTGAAGAAATGTGTTACAACAAACAGACAGAAAGACAATAATCACTTCAGTAATGAATAATTCACGTCACTATCGGTGACTTAATGCAGACTTGGACAATGATTTAGAGATGTTCACGTATAACTTTCTGCCTTGAACTTAAATTCCTGAAACTATGCATGAGTGTGTATAATGTATTTTCATCTGTCCTGACAACTGTTCACCCTCTGAAAAAGGACCCCTGTTCACCTTCTCTTGAACTGTCTGATTTGACATTAAAACTAACGGCATCAGCTCAATGGCCCAATAACTGCAACAGGTCACCTCTAGTCAGCCAAATCACTGCGATCACCGTGTCCCAAATTACGTGCATTTGCAGGTGTTGGCCAGCATTTTTGTTGTGATAGTTTATGAAGTCTCCTGTTTTGGTTGCACATATCTATTGTAATGCATAAACACACCCAGTTTCCTCCTAAGGGCTCTAGATCCAAACCCATGTTTGGACTGGTTGTCAGGGAGTTCTAGTACAGTTCAGATGGCCTGACTCACCACACCTAGTCACAACTCACTTATGCACTATTGGTAGCCTATTGTTTCATTTTAAAATGTTTAACACTGAAAGGTGTGTATAGCAGTTGATTTACTGAGAGATCTTTTTTTCCCAAGAAAAGTAAAGAATGGCCATCCTAGTCTTTAGATTTTATAAGCTAATAAATATTCAAGCTTTACTTAGTTCCCACCAGTCTCCTTACAGCATTTCAGAGAAAATCCTCTGATGCCCAGAAACTAATGTGTTATTGTGTTAGGGTGAGGAATAAAGGGTGGATACCCAAACCAAGCCCGATGGGACCCTTTGATACCCAAAGGTTTGGGTCAGGCTCAGACACATACTGTAGGTCAAACTTTAGTCTAATTGCAATTGTAAATATTTCACTTATAAATAAATACATGCTTATTTAGTTTAATTTAAAGTGCTAGGCCTATTAAAAGGACAATTGATATAACATTGTGCTGGACTTTGGAAAGAATACCTATCAGGTTTAGACTCATAATGACTTTATTCCAGTCCAAATGGTTAGTTGAAAAGTGCACATGAAAAAAGTGTTTGTTTTTTTAATTGCTATCCTATTTGTACACTAATGCAGAGAATGTAAGAGAGCAAAATGTATAGCCGTTGCTGTAGCTGTAGAGCTACTATAGACATTTTCAACACAAGTGTACAAATGATCTGGATTTTCCTGTCAAACGCTTTGTTTATTTACTTGAACTCTGCTGTTCTTGCACATAATTTGCCCCTATAACTTGATCAGTTGTTGGTTGTTTTCTTGTCGTTTCACCAGGATATATTCAAGATTGCTCTCCATCACTATTTTTTGTGTTATTATTGTTGTTTACTAGGGTTGTTGTTTGGTACCATCTGTATTTCCTGTCATTGTCTTTCATGAGTTGGGGGGCTTAGTTCTGAGCCATTGTATGATCTTGTTTATTGCCTGTCATATGTTCTTTAGTTGCTCCCTAGTGACTAGCTCTTTGTCCTCTCTCTGTCAGTATTTTGTGTTGCCTGTAGTGTTGTTTATTTCTCAGAGTCCCTTTACCTGCATTGTAGTGTGTTCCCTGTTTTTAATAAAGATTTGGAGTCAATCGGAGTCAGGCGTGTGACTCCACCCTGACGGTAGGCCAGTTGCCCTACAGTAAATCCTGCCTCAGTATGCTGGTCCTAGCTGCACATGTAGGAAATGCCTCACACCTCACAGAGCTACCCCGATATTAACAGAGCAATCCATGATTAACTATATGCTAGCTCTAACATTCTGAAAAAGGTTGTGTACAGACCTCTGTCTCCTAGGTGGGAAAAGACCATACCAGGTGCTGCTGAGCACAAAAACTGCCCTAATGGTGAAAAGGAAAGCAGAAAGGATCCATGCCACAAGGTCCAAAGGAAACAAGAACATGGGCACTGACAGAATGACTGAAGAGACTTCTCTGTGCAACCCAGTTTCTCCAAGTGGTGTTGTGTAAGACATTCACCAGAGTGCACAGGGGCTCATATTCTCACCATACATACTCATCCTGATTTTTCACACTTGAACTGCAGAGCTGGAACATTAATGCCATCATGTACATCAGGGGACTTCACAAAGTAGAGAAAACATTGCTGAACATCAGAACATGCTAAGATATGTCAGTTAGGTAGCATTACAATTCAGCTAAATTGCATGTCAATCATGCTGACAACGCCAAATTGATTAAATTATACATTTGGAGGAGCCAGATGCAGATTTAGGACAGGGAAATAATGGTAAGGAAAACAGGGCTTTAATAATAACTTTCACGCTGTTTTTCCACAGCCATCAGAATAGTCACTTTGTAGCCTGATTTTTGAGGAGCTGCCAAGATGGGTGGAACAGCTGTTCAGAATATTCAGAACAGCACAAAAACTAAATGCTTCACATGGGGCTGATTGTTCAATTAAGAAAGCCATGTCAGCAACAGCTTACAAAAACTTGTTGTTTTAATAATTTCCAGATAGAAGTTCTTTTCTATTTTATTTTATATTATTTCCTGCATTTTGTTTCCCAAAGGTCACAGAAAGTGTAACTACACTGACTATAAAGGGTTGTGGCTCACATAAAGATGCTGTATATTCTGGCTATCTGAACAATATACTGGTCATTTTGGATCCAGGTCAGGAATTTTGATCTCATCACACTTTATTTGTTCAAAAATTAACTATGGTATTACTTTTTCTGTTTGAGTAAGGCTGTGAATCTGATTTTCAGTGGTAAAATAATACATTTTTCTCTTTTTGATCCCCATGAAGGTGCCCCTGGGTGAGACAAAGGTAAGAAGAAAAATACTTCCCAGACATACCTTGTCCAGTCTTGTGACATGATACCAAATGACACCAAATTGATCAATACAAAAAGGACCACTCACTGGCCAGACTACATTGTCTCAGATTAAAGTATTTAATCTGGGCCCAGGAAACAGACTCTGTTCGTGGGAAACATCATCAACTTACTCTGTCAGTTTATTATACCAAACTGTAATGTACACATGGCCAGTTATATCTTCTCTGAATAACAAATTCCAGTAAGCACAATTTGCTAGACAGTCTAGTGTAAAAGGTTATGACTGCCTGCATGAGTTATTATAAATGCCAGTGATTCTTAAATTTCACATACACATTTCATTAAGTTCTACCTCACTTGTCCCAACAAATTGCATTTTTATTGTTGTTATTGCAGACAAAATTTCCAGCTTACAATTTCACATTGTTTGGTCAGATATGCAAGTCACTGTCAGAACAGTTAAAAGCACAACAAATACATTTTTTCTCATAAAACAAAACTGAAAATAAAGCATTTTTGGTAGCTAAGCAAATAAAAAGGAATAAAATTGTCTTTATATATATATCTATATCTATATCTATATCTATAGATAGATATATAGATATAGATATAGATATAAATATGCATTGAAATACAAAGTAATAACAAGTAAACAGCTACAGCAAAGGGTCGACAAGGCAGAGAAATCCAGCTTTGACTTATTAAGGAACTGTATAAAAACCACACTTTTATATTTAATATCACAAACTGATCATAAATTTCTCAAGACCTTCAGAATGCATCCGTATTTATGGCATCCTGATGCCTTCATGCAATGTAAAGAGAACCACTGAGGTATTTTATTTTGATCATGTCAAGCATCACACTGGACGACTGGAGAGACATGAAAGTGCATAATAGTTAAACTCATGTCTCTGTAGCAAACACAGGACTTGTTTCATTCCAAAATGCTGTTCCCTTCCTTCAAGTGCCCCTGTTCAGATTCCTGTTATCAGACAGGACTTACTGTAGGTACATGCTCTTCTCACATTTACTTCTTCCCTTGCAGGTTTTCAAATGCAATGCAAGGAAGCAGCGGGTATCCTCAATACAGTACTGTATGTGGAGGAAGGAATAGGGCAAGGGCATGTGGAAAGCAAAAATCTCAAAATCTTTGGATTGTAACATGTCCACTGTGTCTGCTTGGTGGTTATCATTCATTTCGGTTGAAAGAAAAACAATAATAGTGTTTATTTTTGCAACATAAACCCTTCACTCATTTTTTTTAACAAAAGAAAAACAACTAAAGTAAAAAGAAAGCAGTCACAGCAGCAATGATACACCACCTCTCTTCTGGTCACATGTTCACCTGGTCACCTCATCTGGTGAAAATTCTACATCTACCAATCAGCTTGTGATTCATCATTTTGTAAACACTGAAAAAAAGTACTGGATTCAGGTCATATGGGAATAAAAAATGATTGTCCAAGGACAAAATACTTGACAGTACCCACAGATTCAAACACAATAGGTTTGTAGCCTTTTTTGTAAGGATCATTCAATTATTTCACATTCAAGATACGTGCACCAGAGTGAGTGATGCATTTTGATTTATTTTAAACAGCAAATCAAGTACTGTAATGTCCCCCACAAACACAACTTATAACAACAAATAACTGCACGAAAACCTTGTTGCAATTGTGTACTGAACTGACTGATTTTTAAATGAATAAAATGTTTTTAATTGAATCAGATACATTATAAAAGCATATATAATGTGTGAAGACAAGAACATTTGTCTTTCCCATATGTCTTGAATGCAACAAAAGGAAGAGAGCAGCTCTTCATTTTATAGCCCTTTTGCAGCCATTAACTTATTGAGAAGTGATAATGCAGCTCTTCTAAAAAGAGTTTTTAAAACATTGCAAAAGTAAACCAATGCAATGATGCCAGAACATATGGCATTATATCACTGAATAGATGTGGTATAACTTCTTGTCATTTTTGTGTTTCTTTTTAATAGTAAAGGCCAACCTCTCCTATTAGTCAAATCCACACAGACCATCCTTTATTGATTACATTTAGCCGAAGTGATGCCAATACTCTCTATCAGCACCTTTTACAGTTATGTATGTAATCCTTGATGCTGTGTAGTCATATGACCGTTGAGATAGACTGGCAGTCTTTTGGCTTCCCCTTTGGTGGGGGAAAATACAGTATACACTGGTTTCTCATTAGGGTGTAGAAACATATTTTGGAGACACAATGATGCCCTGGAGGTAAAATATTCTCGCTGGTCAAGTTAAACCACAATGGGGGGCATTGGAAAATCCAGTTTCTTTTGCTAAATTGATAATGTTATACTGAAACCCAGTGAAACTGACCACAGTAAGAGGTAGCTAATATTAAAAAGCCTATTAGTACTCTTGCTGCCAACTGCAGAATATGCAATCTTGCCATGCTGAGTTATGTAGGTTAGCTAGTTAGCTTACGCTAGCTGATTTTCACCTAACCAAACAAGGCGTCATTTAGGTAAGTTAGCATGCTGATGTTCTGAGAATGCTGTGGTCATGAGTGAACAAAACACACAGTTGCTTCCATTCAAGTGTTTCTGTCCACCCATAACTCTGGTTTTCACCTATTTTAGTTGAACTCAGTCAATTTTGCCTCCAGAGCTGCTCTGCATCTGAAAAACCTTTGCATAACACAGTGTCCATGAAAACAACCCAAAAAGTGAGTTCAGTGGTAAATGATGACTATAGTCTGTAAGTCATACATCCAGCACCATGTCATAATGTGTTTCCTTCTTCCTCTTGCCACACTTATTTATAAGCACTGCATACAATGTCAACAGTATGACCCAGTAACTGGCATAGACAACAGCTCCTATGATCAGAACAATCTTTTCTGATTCAGGAAAGGGTTTTCTCGTCTGCTGGATTGTTGTGTATATAATCCCAGTGAAGAGGATGGTGAACCAAACTGATATAGGAATCAAACCAATGAAGTTCACAACTACTGTTTTCCTCCCAGAGGTCCCCCATCCAGATTTGTTGATTGTTGCTATTGCAAACATTTTGGCTGGCAACAGGCTTGACATGTACAGTACAGAGTAGAATGACATGAACACCATTACAATGTTACCTCTGAGGCAGCTGGCAAATGATGACTTGATCAGTGCCACTGCCTGCACAATGAGTAAAAACAACAGAATATTCCAGAGCCTTCCTTGGAAAAAGAGCTGGATCACAGTGGCAACAAGGAAAAATGGGAAGAAGCCTGTGATTACTGCCTCATAAGTCATCCATAGATGGTGCTTGTGGAACCACATAGAGTTATATAGCCATTCTCTGAAATATGACTTGCTCCATCGAGTCTGTTGATTAAGCCACCTCAAGTATGTAATGGGTGTCTCTGTGAGGCACTTTGATCGTGCTGTGTATTTGGTTGCATAGCCAAGGCTGAGAACTCTGTTTGTCAGATGACGGTCATCCCCGAAACTGCAGTGAGATCCCATGAAAGTCTGATTGTACCAGTCTTCCAGGAACTCATGCAGGAGGGAGTTTCGGTACATTCCTAGAGGTCCGCTAATGCACTGCACACAGCCGAAGTAGGACTGGCAAGCTCGTTCAATGTTGAAAGCCATCCAGTATCGTACACTGCTCAGAAAGGAGATCCACGACTCGTACTTGTTTAGAATCTATGAAGATTGGTAAGGAAAAAGACAAAAGAGGAGGTTTAACAGACTGAAATGTTCAGTTTGTATAAGTTCTCACTTGTAAGAAAAGGCAAAGTATTCTTAGTTTTGAAACTACCTGAACATCTCCTCCAACACCTCCCACCATAGGGTCTTCTTCTAAAACCTTCACCATCTCCACCGATGATGCTGGGTCCAGCATGGTGTCAGAGTCACACACCTGAGTGAAACCCACAAAGTAAACTGAGTTACCTGTGTTTTAGAGCCAAAAGTCTGCTGTTACAATCATGTAAAACAGCACACAGCTGGAGGATAGTAAACAGAATATTTTAACTGGAAAACTATAATTAAAGCGTGTTACATTCCAAGCCACCACATCTAATGGTAGACAAGATGGAATACATGTTGGTTGTCTCTGTGTCTCATCCTCATCTGTCTCTTTCTTTTTTTTTTAAATCAAATTAAATATTTCATAATCTGAATACTAACATAACTGGTAGATAATCCCCTGCAACAAGGTTCACACAGAGTAACTGCTTTAAACTTAATCACCACCAACTATCTTTCCTTTTTAATACTCTTAATTTTCTTCTATAAATGTTCATTTTCTTCCAGAACAAATTCAGGTGATGAAAACAGCTATCTAGCCCAATCCCTATTAACAAAATGCATCTGGTATAAACACAATCTGATAATCACAAACAGGCATGGAACACTTTCCCTCCTTTCCCAAAGTGTTGAAGGGTATACCAGCATGATTACTGGCAATGTTGCAGGGCGTTCTTTTGAAATCTCTGTTTAACAACATGTCTCTGGCAGGCTGTATCCAACTGCAGGTGTTAGACAGCACCATATCAAAGAGGGTTTATCCTCAAGTGCCCTTTTTGTTATGCAAGCTCACTGAAATCATTACAGTGTTACTAGATTAATGAGGTTTCAGATTTACTCTTTGCTTAAGATCACCACCAGCTAAATATAACAGAACAAATATGATGCAATGACAGTGGTGTTTTAGCCAATGGACCATTTGCTAGAGTTCTCAGTTCACTTTTATGCTTACGCCAGGCTTTTATATTGGTTGCAGCTTTTTCTGATAAAGTGTAACAAAGGAACCCAGATCTACAATCAAGGAAGTTTCTACATTAGAAGGGTTTCTATTTTGTTTAACAATACACTCAAATACACTAGTGCTGAAAAAGCACAGATCTACAATCAAGGAAGCTTCTACATTAGAAGGGTTTCTATTTTGTATAGTGCACTTTGCAAAAGATACATTTAATTGCGGCATAGAGTATATTAGTTTGATTATTCATGAAGGTGTGAAAGAGAAGCAGACTTTCAGTTTGTAGCTGATTTGTTAATTGGATGTATTTCAGTCAAACAATCTTTATGCATTATGAATCACAGTAATGCCAATTGTCCTTGTCTTACCTGTGTGTATATATGTGTGTACATCTACTAAGATACAGGCACAGGCACATGCCTGTGAATATCTGTTATATAAGCGTGTCTATCTGTGTAATGGACACTCATTCCTCCCCTCTTTTGTCTCTCTTTCCATTTTTGCCCCTTTTGCATCACTTTAGTCATCTCCACTATCTATCATTTCAACCTGCTACCATTCTTATATTCTCCTCATTTTCTGTAACTCTGTTTATTAATATCAATGTCAAATTCATTCAGCCTTACCTGAACGTAGTCCACACTCCTCCCGAGTGCTTTGAAAGCTGTATACATGACCTCTCTCTTTCCTCCCCACTTCTGCATGATGCACACACACTTGTTGTTCAGCACCAGCCTGGAAACCTGCTGAAGGCTCTCAGCGTAGCTCTCATCTGTCTCCTCAGATCCTCTGTTATGATAATTACTCCGCCACACGTAGGTGGCCGATTTGTCCCATCCCATCACCTCTTTAAAAATCTCCATCATGTACAAGTCATCATCTGAGTTCCCATCAATCACCATGATCACTTTGATCCCTGGGTATGTCAGCCTCTTCACTGACACCAGGCATTTCCTCAGGTAGTTTGGGTCCTCTTGATATGCTGCGATGCATAATGCCAATGACTTATTGAGTTTGATCGGTGTCTCTAAGGAGCGCCGCATGTTTCTGTGTTCTAGGAGTGCAAAGAGGCTCTGGATAATGAGGTGCACAACTAGTATGGCTCCATACAGGCCAAAGGATAGGTAATTGTGGGCTGTGGTGATGAACTGGTAGCCCATGATGTAGGCCGTGGAGATGCCTACCAGGAGGGACACACCAAACATGGTGGTCCCAAATATCCGCAGAAAGGTAAGAACTCTTTGACACCTCATCTAGGGAAGAAAAGAAAAGATTGAATTATTGATTGTGATGCAAAGGTTTCAGTGATTGTAGTATGTTAATTAAAATCCTGATGCCATGAGCAGATAGTGAAACCTTAGTCTGATATGCTCCATTTTCACTCGAACTAAACAGAGGAAACTGACCTCCTGCAATAATCATATGATTTTATAGAACATGTGCTGGCGAAATGTTTATGTTCACAATAATTTAAGTATCGTACTTAAACTACATTGATTTTGTTAACTGCATAGTTAATAGCAAGATTTCAAGTATGGCAAATACTTATTTACAATTTTTGGCCGTACACTTCTATAACAAACACACAACCTTGTTTTATTACAACAAACTCAGGTAGAATCTGTTTTGTTTTTTTTTATCCCTCCCCCTCCACAAGTTCCCTGTCTAAATGTCAGACAGCTGTGAGTAGCTGATTGTTCCAAATCTGCTTTACAGAGGGAGGGTGCACAAGACTTCTTGACCTAATTAACTAACAAGATGGCTGACCTTGCTGAACAGCCAAACTTCAATGGGAGAAACAATTATGACATTTTCTTCCTGAAATATTGTAAAGACAGCTCTGCAGAACATTGTCAGGCAAGTACCAACAATAGAACAAACTGTCTAAAAGATTTTTCTGTGTGTTTTCACAAACATCCCTTGTTTGTGTGTCAACATTCTGAATGACAATCTTTAATGAACATGGGTCCTGCTGCACAAAATCCTCTGCTCAAAATCTTAAAGTTTGTTTCTTTCCAGCTCTTGTTATGTTGCTACCGCCATCTGTTTGGCAGACCAGCGCAGACCCACTCAGCGTGGCTCAGCTCAGCGCAGGGTGGACCACCCTGTGATGTCATCTGTTTATATCTCCGTGGGAAGAAGAAGACAAGAGCTTTTTGACTTTCTAATGCTGCATGTGTACTTTCTCTCTGAAACTCCCAAAGAAAGAATACAAATACAAATACACAGCGAAGAGGGGGAGCATGTGCCATTACAGGTTTTACATAGCATAGATGAATGAAGGCTTGACCCTTTGACTTTATGAAAGTTAAAGTGTGCTTCTATTGGTTAACCGGGTTAGTGAGGCGCCCCCTTGTGGGAAGTCCTTTAACATTTTCTACTGCAATCTAACCCTTACCATTCCTGTAAATTTAGACTAAAAGAATGTGTAAATGTGTAAATGAGTAATGGCAGATTTAGGAGCACACCCAGGAGAAAAAGAGGCAGATGAATATAAAGCTAAGAGAGACTACAGGAAAAGTGAAAAATCGGAGTGAGGCTAAACTAAGAGACAGAGAAACATGCACACCCCGTGGTTCAGATGTAATCTAGGTCTAGGTCATTTCATTAGGCTGAGAAAGCTAAAGCCAGTGTAGCTGGCCTCCTCTAGCACATGGCAAGGCTTTTAACATCAGATGCTCATTTACATCTGCGTGGCTGTGGCTCATGAGGTAGGGCAGTCATCTCCTGACCAGCAAGTTGGTGGTTCGACTCCCGGTCTCCCTGCATGCTTAAGTGTCCCTGAGCAAGACACTGAACCCCGAATTGCTCCCGGTGGCTTGACTGGTGCATGGCAGCCTGTCGTCATCGGTGTGTGAATGGTGTATGATCTTCTGTAAAGCGCTTTGGCCGGTGCAACACACTGTGAGAAAGCGCTATATAAAATACAGTCCATTTTACAAGACCCCCGACACACATGCAAAACACACATACATAAATGCACTTGTAAAAATATTTTATATTGGTGCAGGGGGTTGTAAGTGTCTGTAAAAACATATTTTTAAATATATTAAGCTGAGAGTGCTTTTCACCTTAGACCTCCTTATGTTTGTGTGTGTATGTGTATAATGTTTTACAGTTTTATGAATTTGTGCAGAATAAATTCGTTCACCTTATTCATCAACTTTGAATTAACTCAGCCACTGTTTAGGAGCCAAAATGTGCCTTCAAAATATACTGCATGTACCTAATGGTTTACTGTGTAGTTTATATTCTTAAAATCTTTAGCATTTTGACAGAAATCAATTATTTGATAAGATTAGATATGGTACTTTGATGACAGCTCACATTCACACCAGGAATTTACAGCTTCCAATTCACCTTTTAGTCTGGGAGGAAACCAGAAAACCACTGCTTACACATAGAGAACAGGTCATATTCTACAGAATTCAACCAGTGCAAAAATACAGACACTGACACTTGCTGGGATGCTTTGCTGTTCACAGTGTCTCATATACCGTTTTGGGCAAGTCGCCCAGTGCAAAGGTCAGACCAACAATTAGGTCAGACTGCCTAAGCTGGAACTACAAACTGAAATTCAGTCATGATGGCCTTCCAGACTTGGCCCCAGCCCATTACAGATATAACCTCTAATCAGAGGAACATCTGTGATAGATGGCTCGTGACATGTGGATGATTTCACTTTGGAGAAGTGTGTACACGGATTTACGCACATCGATGTAATACATGTATCTTTAGCACATGTGGATGATTTCACTCTGGTTTTGTGTTTGTTTTTGTATCTTAGCACCTGTGACTGATAGAATTCAGATACTGTCTCCTGTTTATTGTTTTGTGTGTGTGTGTGTGTGTGTGTGTGTGTTTCCCACCCTATGGTGAACTTGGGTTGGATGCTCTAGTCACGTCACTCTGACGTTATTAACAGTCCCTTGAGTAGAACTCCCTGTTTCAGAGATAATATTTCAGTAATGTTGACTTACTGAAAGGCTTGCATGGACTGAGAATTAGATGGTGTAAATCTCAATGGACAGATGAATTGATGAATGAAAAGTTGTCTCATTTTACATATGTCTACGTCCCGTTATAAAAAATGGGGAGGTCGGGCCTTTGCCGTGTACGGCCCGGTGTTGTGGAACGCTCTGCCATTAGATTTACGCTCCATAACTGAATTAGTTCCGTTTAAATCGGCACTGAAAACATATTTTTTTAAACAAGCTTTTTACTGGATATAGACATTTTAGACCAGATGGCGTGTAAAAGGTCTGAACAGGACTTTTTTTTTTTTTCCTGATGTAGCACCTAGTGCTCTTTGAGCTGGTAGGTGCTTTATAAATAAATTTTATTATTATTATTATTATTATATGTAAGTTGATCATTAGAGGAGTGACTCTTTGCCTTCCCTCTACAGTAAGTTCCCTATATTATGCTTATAATGTTAAGAAATTGTAATGTTTGCCATATTCATCTCTTCGTTTAGCAAGTTTGCATGCAAAAATATGACATTTAGTACTAAAGCAAAAGCACAGCTTTGACTTTGGGTGTCACTAAATGAAAGGTCAGGGGATCACCAACACCCTGTTTCCACTGTTGGAACCTAACCAGTGGTGCACCCCATGCTTCCCACAACCGTCACCCAGCATAGCCTCACAGGCTGATGTGGACCTTCCTGCTTTGCTTTTCCACAGTTTTCCCCTATGTTGAAATCTGTTTAGAGGAGGGCAGGGCGACAATCCCACGCATGACACACACACAGACACACAGCTAAGTCAAGTCTCATTATGCTCCTTAGTGCAACAAAATCAGCCAGTAACAGAGGCTGTATGAGCAGTTGATCAAACAGCTATTGAAGAAGCAGAACACAAACTTGCAGAAATGTGACGCTGTCGCTACTTTGCTCACAGTCCACTGACTGAAGTCCCCGTTTTACATCTAAACCAAAGAGTGAAGTCCTTATAATTTACCTCTAAACCAGTGAGTGTGTTTACACACCGTAATGATAATAGCTGAGGTGTGAAGAAGCTGATACTTAACCAATCACGGCTGACAGCTCTGTGAACACCTACCCCCATCCCCCTCACCTTCTTGGAACTTGCTTTTAGTACTACCTCCTGAGGGCTGCCAAACTTCTGCTCCCTGAACACACCTCCAAATTGAATTGAGAACAGACAAATGCAGAACTCATAATAAGTGTTACATGACTTGACACCTTCAGGTTCATATGATGGAAAAAACACCTCAAAATTATTTGCTCTACTACTGCCTCTGAAATGAGTATGTTAGGTATTTTTAGTCAGATAGATATTGGATAGATACTTTATGTATTAGAAATGTTTAGTGGAGATAGGATGTCTAGTTAGACTGTTAAATGCTTAGTCATGCTTATGAGTTTCTACAGGGTACATCTGGTCAAGGATAACTAGAGAGAAGAGTTGATGACTGTCAGCAGACAGGGTGTTTAATATTATTATGATGACGTGTATAACTGTAGCCTTAGCCATAATATGTTCTTATGTTTAATGTCACGACATGTTACTAGAGGTCGTGAGAATGTTTTTAGTTACACACCACTTAATCAACAGACACACACACATTGATTTGCTTCATGTTTTGACTACTGCTATGACCAGCTGCAAAGCTGGTAACAGAGACATCTCGGTTGACGTTTCTGTGTAGTATGGGGCTAGCCCAACCGAGGGGATATAATGTATAGGCCTGTTGGGTTCAGGGTCTTTCATCTTACATCTGCCTGCGTGCAGTTTGGAGGTGCAAGATACCTGAGCGTGTAATGTTAATTTTACCTGTGATCCTTTGAATAAATCAGCACTGTTTTGAAGTTACTTGGACTGTCTCGTCTCTCAGAGTTAGCAATGGTAAGAAGAACCATATCCTACAAGTACTATGCCAGCAAGGCATATTTGCTTTTAGAAATGGGACTATATTGCTTTTTCAGTGCTTGGGGTCAGGGTTAGGCATTTAGTTTTGATGGTTATGTTAGGGTAAGGGGCTAGGGAATGCATTATGTCAATGAATGTCCTCACAAATATAAAAGTATGTGTGTGGGGGGGGTGTATGGAATTACTTTGTTGTCGGGATGTAAATTTGTTTACACAGTCACACCCTTATGGTGACAAAAAGCCAGTCGCCATAAGGATGGCATCAATCCTTACATTTTAGATTGATGGCTTGGTTTAAGGTTAGGGTGAGGTTAAGGGTCAGGTAAAGGTTGTGTGTGTGTTGGTTATGGTTAGGTGTTAGGGTAAGTCTCTAGGAAATGAGTGTAAACAGTGTAATGTCCCCTGAAGTAACACAACATGTTTGTGTGTGTGTGTGTGTGTGTGTGTGTGTGTGTGTGTGTGTGTGTGTGTGTGTGTGGTCAGTGTTTGCATGTGCACACTGGAAGAGTGTGAGAGTGTATGTGCACTGCAGGGAGGATAAGATAGTTTGACTGCATTCACAGCAGAGCAGTCGAAGCCTTGTCAGCAGGTCCCAGTCCCAAGACCTATGATAGAACATAAAATTTAACAAGGCTCACCAGGCTGTGTGTGTGTGTGTGTGTGTGTGTGTGTGTGTGTGTGTGTGTGTATGTGTGTGTGTGTGTCCTTATACAGTAAATACTTTGTCTGTATGTGGCTTAGTGTGTGTGTCTGTGTGATCACTGTGCTGTGCACAGGCAGTATAAATCTGAAGCAGAGTCAGATAAGACAGCTTGTTGTTCTGTGCGGAGCTGAGATAACATTAAGTGTACATCTTTATGTTATTGTGACTCAGCAGTCACTCGGTGGAAGTGTAACATTCACAGGTCAGAAGCTCTGGCTGAATGGGTTTATTCACACATCAGACTTTAATGTTACTCTGAAGAGTAAGCCAGTTCACATCGGGAACTGCAATACTCTGAGCATGAAAGGCTCTAAATCAATAAATCATACATTTAATATCATTAAATAAATTAACAGCATCACTACAATTCTACAGTAGATTGATGCTAATGAAAAGCGCACCCATCCATCTACTAGCTATATAGTTTATCCTGCAGATAGTCCAGGGGGATGAAACCAATCGCATTTCACACTGGGCGAGAGCCGGGGCGCACTCTGGACAGGTCGTCAATCTATCACAGGGGTGACACACAGAGACAACCACACTTGCAGGTGATATTAAATAAATAGAATAATTTAATAATATTTATATTTTTTAAATCACATGATGTTCTGCTACCATGTGAAAAAATGGAGAGATACAGCACATTAAGTTGGAACCCAAACAAGCAATTCATGCAGTGAACATGTGTGTATGTGTGTCCATTTGTTTTTTGGTGTGTTCATGCAGTAGTTCTGGGAGTGTGTGTGTGTGTGTGTGTGTGTGTGTGTGTGTGTGTGTGTGCGTGTGTGTTCCATGTTCCTAAACAGATGATAAGACATAGGAGAGGGGGTGGCTCAGAAAAACCTGAGAGTTGGCTGCTAATTTAAGCCAGATATACTGGACACTGTTGAAGGTGGCTCATTACCTTCCACTTCTTTTTATGCTGCTTTCTATCATCTTATCTGCTGAATTCATGATCCAGTCTACATTAGTTTTATTTGCCAAGAGTTAATTAAAAATGCTCACATAAGGCTGAAAGGATTTTGTGAATGTAAAGGAAGAGATGCAAAAATATACTGTATAGATGATACATTTCATAAATGGATATGAAATCAACAGCTGTTACTCAGTTACATCATAAATGTACTCATATTGCTGCAGTGAAATGGATTCTTTCAGACAATTTGCTCTATAAACTATAGAGGAAACAGTTTAGTCTGAATGAAATGAAAGGTCAGATGAGGTTTCAAAGACTACAAGGAAGTCTCTGACTCTGCTCTTCCCCTCCCGCTCATAAACCGATGTGGTCATAGTCTGCTGTTGTTGTGGGAGCACTGTCATTAAAAGAACCAGAGCAAAACAGTAACACCACCCACTGAACTTCTCTGTACACGATTGGAATCAGGTGGACAGGGATGCAGTGGGGAAAGGCACAAGATGACTTGTGATGACATTCACATTTATTTCACCCTCAGCTGTCTCTTGAGGTCCTCACCATCACCATGTGTGTGAAGGCTCTAACTGGAAAAGTAGCAAATGTTGAATAGTATTTTGTACAACTCTAACTCTTGGTTTCCT
Organism: Monopterus albus; assembly: GCF_001952655.1. Classification (NCBI taxonomy): domain Eukaryota; kingdom Metazoa; phylum Chordata; class Actinopteri; order Synbranchiformes; family Synbranchidae; genus Monopterus; species Monopterus albus. The sequence continues at coordinate 1,670,032 of NW_018127913.1, forward strand.
CATTGTGTGGGTCATCTTATTTCTTACCACAACAGTAATAATTTAGTTTTATTCAAATTAAAAATGAAGGTGGACAGTGAAGTAGCTATTCATAAATTAAGAAGACAGCGAGCTACTCTAAACCCATTCCTGTTTTTGAAGCCAAGCTATCCTGTTTGGTATTTTGGCATGTTTTCTCACTTTGACTCATCCCTGGGTTTCGTTTTTTGTGAATGAGAATAAGGAAACTACACCAAACTATAGAGAGTGTGTGAGAGAAAAATGGAGAGAGGAAAAAAAGAAAGGGGTGGAGAATGACCGTATTCAGTAAGAGATAAAGAGAGTGAGCTGGAAGAAGCTGATTGTGAAAGAAGCAGACAGGGAAAGATGGAACACATCAAAAGACTGAGGGAGAGAGAGAGTGGAGGCATAGTGGCTCAGTTCTGTGCCAGTGGAGGCACTGGAGTGACACCACTGTGGCAGACAAACTTACAGAGGCACACTCCCTTTTTCTGACCTGGCAGTTGGCATTGTAACCCTTCATAGTATATTTGGTTTCTCCTGCTTCTAAAAACCCTGAGATCTCTGCCACAAAAAGTATAAGAATGTTTCTGATTTGACTAATCCAGCTTGTTCTTCCTTGTCATCCACTGATCCAACACTTTCCCTATTTGGCAACAGAATGTTATCAGCTGTGGTCTAGAATAACTGGCTTCCTCCCTGCATGGTAAAGGAAAAAAGCCTATTCATAGTACTCTATATTATCATGGCTAACTAAGGCTAAGAGATAACAGACTCCCAATCAGCCTGAAAGAAGGAATGAAAGGAAATGACTGTGATTCAGGCTTTGAACTGTGAACCTTTTGTCATTAGAGATCTACCACAAGGTAACCTGTACCCCAAATGGCATCATCAGTATCATAAAATGGAACAGTCAGGGAGTCAACTAAATCTGCTGTCCAGTTACCCAAACTGGCATCGCTCCTCCCTGTGACATTCTGTCTGACTCAGTATGAGGTAGTGGGAATCAAACTCTCACTGACATCCAAATGTTCATTTTTACTGGCTGACTGCAGAGCTGCTTCAATGCTACTTTACCAAGGGAACCTGGAAAACAAACTGGGCATTAATAAAGAATAGATGAGGTAGGTGGTGGTATTTTCAGTGCTTGGGAGAAACTGCACTTCAGCAGTTCTACCCTGACACCTCCAAGACCCAATTTGCTGTGAGCAGTGATGGCTTGTGATATTTGCTGTAACACCAGTCATGGATTTGCTTCCTCTCTTAACTAGTAACCTGCTCTGTGCAGTGTTGAAGAACATCCTGTAGCACTGATGAGTCTGTAGTAAACTGTACTTCTGTGTCACTCAGTGAGAAATGCAAAACAGGAGCAATTCTGCCTTTTAGTACTGTTGTCATTGTTTTGCTATCACCATCTATATTATTTGGTTACTTTCATGGACTACCCACACTGCTGCGCATAAGAATTAAGTCTTTGTTGCAGTGCTTTATATTTCACTAACAGGTACCAGAGATGTAGAGATGTATCAGTTTCCCTACTGAGCCTCACACTCAGCAGAGGAACTCCTTCGGGGCCTGAGATTAAGGACAGTATGTTGGCATGTGCACAGAAGGTCCATATACTGATTATGAAAAGAACATATGGTCTGCATCTGTCATCTGAAATTTATACTTGTATTCAGAGGTGGAAGAAGTATTCAGATCCTTTACTTAGACAAAAGTAGCAAAACAACAGTGTAAAAAAAATACTACGTCACAAGTAAAAGTCTTGTATTCAAAATGTTCATAAGCTGGTTCTGAAAAGTAACTAGTAACTGAAGTTATCAAATAAATGTAATGGATTAAAAAGTACAATATTTACCTCTAAAATGTCAAAGTATGAAGTAACAGAAAATGAAAACACTCAAGTAAAGTACAGATACATCACAATTGTACATAAGTACACTACTTGGATAAATGTACTTAGTTACCTTCCACTACTGCTTGTAGTAAATAAGAGCCATTAATACCAATTTGTGTGATCGTGGCTGAGGTAGTAATCCTGAGGTACTGGATCAACTATGTTGCAGAGGAGCAGCTAACATGAAAACGTATGACTCTGCTGATGCTTCCAACATCACTGATACAGTGAGTATGTTATCACTGACTGTATGCTTCACAGGTGGGTATCAATATACACTGAGTGAGTATTAAATGCATCATGGAAAGATTACTCAGATCACTCGGAAGTAGATTCTGTGTGTAGGATCATGGAAGCTCTGAAGTACATCACAGATCCTAGTCCAGAGTGCTTAGACATCCAACCCACAAATGGGCAGTGCTTTTATGGTTCTACATGAGCAGACTGAAAAATCAGAGTAGGTGAATGCAAGAAGACAGTGTGGCAGATGTTCAGCTCTCGTTTGTGTATATGGTGTGTGGTGGGTGTGTGGGAACGTGATAACACCAACAATAGGTACAGTGTGTCTATGGCACGCTACAAGTTATGATTTGGTCTAAGGTTAGGACTAGATGAACTGCTGAAGCAAACACAGAGACACTCAGACATTATAAACAGTTACTAAAGTTGTCTCTAAAAGATGCTATTCATATGCTACCTTCATATTAGCGCGCCAACCATGAGGCACGTTGAACGTGTCCATTTCCAGCCATCCCATTGGCTCACACATTTCAAAGAACGATGTATTACATGAGACGTCATCAGTTTAGTTTATTCTTTGGCTATAATAACTCTTCCAGCCCGCTGTATGTGAGGTTTTATGTCAGAAGAATAATCGGGGCAAATGTATTCCACATTTCCAGAGCTGGCACAGCTGGATGTGGAGAAATGCAGATGTTGGTGATAGAGCAAACTAAATTGTTTTCAGACATATATATTTAATCTTAATGTAATTACATTTTAAATATAGTAGCTAAAGTGGAGAAAACAGCGTGGTCGGACACACCAGAGAGAGAGAGAGAGAGAACTAGTTAGGTGACAGCTGGCATGCCCCTTAAGTTTGCTGATTTTAAATATCGGATAACAGCCATATGATTTAAAATTGTGAAAGAAATCTTATGTATTATAAGCAGTTTGGAATATTAACATGCCCATAATTCTGATTTGAATGCAATAAATAAGCGTCCAAAGCACTTCTTCATATGAATGAGCGGCTTTTTGAGGAAACGTTTAGCACTGTCTGTCATCAGGGCGCAGGGCCACCAAACCAAATGATCTCTGGACGCTTACCTTGGAGCAGCCGTAGTCCTCTGGGTCCTCCTTGACAAAGGATGCGGTCACCTCTGATAATGTTCCACAGGGTTTAGAAAAAGTCTTGACAAACTTTGAAAGGACACTTGTGGAGTCGCAAGTCTCATAAATCCGCCCGAAATATTCCTCATTAATGAAAGAGAGTGGTTCACGCTCCTCTAGATTTGCTTAGTTGAGGGCTCAAAAATGACTCACGACTGCTTGTCTTTAGTTTGTCGTATATCTGCAGTCCTTAACAATGCACCACATGCATCTTTGGCGCACAAACACAGACATCATGTCAGTCAACTTTGGCATGATTCATATAAACGCTTATAAATAAAAAGTAGACTATGTCAAAATGATAAATATTGTTCCCCACAAATGTCTGACAATTTCATTCTTCTTTTGAAAGTTTTAAAAAGTTACAAAAATTCATCAGCTTTGGCAGCGTCAATCGCAGTCAGAAAAAAAAGGATTTCCAGCATTGGCTCTAATAATCAGTCAGATAGTTTGTTTTCTATCTCTCTCTCCTGAGGGCCATGGAGATAAGGCTTTCTGTAGGTTCCCAAAGCATCCAGACTTCACAGGGCACAGAGAAGTGGCCAAAAGGCTCTTTGTCGCTGTTTCAGCTGTCTAATTCCATCCAGATGGCTGTGTGTGGAGCCTCCTTTATGGCTGTTGTGGCTCCCAAACCCCTTTAACCAGGCTACAACAGATTGGCGTGTTGTTTTAATGAGAGGGGAAGGTTTGGGGGGTATAAGGAGGAGCAAAGGAGATGGGGGTGTGAGAGGGAGAGGGGGAGAAAGAGAGAGGGAGACTCATCCCAAGTCATTCAGACTTCTGAGGTAGCGACACTGAGAGACAGTCACTACTTGACCGCCCTCAGCGCAGCGCATGGCATGGGCATGTTTCTGAAAGGCAATTAAACCTACGCGATTTACCTTTATGTGCCCCTATACATAGTGTGTACATTCCACAGCTACAAGCTTAGTGATTTTAAATTGAGCTTGTGGGCATAATGATGCGAATTCATAAAGTTAGACAACGTTACGCACTAAGCGGATGGCAGGAGGCAGAATAAGAGTCCATAGACTTAGATGTGCGCTCATGTGCACGTGTTGCAGCTGGGATGTTGTGGAATTTCATTCACTAGAGCACAGTTTCTAACTTTGACCAGCAGGCAGTGCTGTGTAACGCAGAACTGGGAATCAGGGGCCTGTTCGGTAGCTCTTTGATAGCAGATCTAAAGGAACTATCCAACATAAATCATGTTACTCCCGCGACCCTGAGGTGCAAAGTGTTTGATTACTCATCACAGCAAGATCATCTAATAATAACTGTCACACAACATAGACACAAGCGACCAGGAGAACTGTAAAGTTCTAACCCAGATCATTTTAATGAAAACAAAACGTTCTTTAGATATTCATTGTTTTCTTATTCATTTATTGCATTTTCTCATCAAAAGCCATTCATTATATTTACATACGACTATAACAACAAAGTAGCTGCTGTGTCAAAACGACCACATAACCCTGGTGTGGACACCCTAACAAAAACTGAAAATTATAAGCTGCTACTGAACCTACTGCTGTACAGTAAATTCTAAGCTATATTTCTATTATTCACCATGTGGCCTATAGGGTTGGTGTGACATTACAATTCAAAGTGCACAATTCAGCAGTGCAGCGTTTCTGCTGCAGTTCGAAGCATATTGATTTCTATGGTTTTAACTCTTTGTTTCTGAACATTTCATCTACACTTTAACAATTCTAACGTTGTTATTCCCAGAGCGGAACAGAAAATGAATCCACCTTCCTGTCGTTACTGGGCTCACTGGGAGCTGTAGTCCTGAGTCCATTCTGCTGCTCTGGCGCTGCTCGCTGCTGTCTGCGCTGTTAGTGCTGCTGTTTGAGGCAAAATGATTTTTATGATTTGAGCTTCTTTCCTCTGAGCGTTTTAGATACACGTTAGCATTTTTAAAGATTTGTTATTCACGTAAAGCGAGTCACCAATAGTTCGCTGCTGCCGCCGCGGTGTGTATTGATTATGAAGAGCATATAAGTGGCAAGCTGCTTTGTGGAGCAGTGGGACCTTGGTGGACGGAGGAGGGGGGGCAGACGTGAGAGACACCACGGATGCACAGTGGGCCATGCGTGGCTGATTGTCATGACACAGCAGTATCTCTCTGCCTCCTGCTCTCTCTCTCTCTCCTTCTCTCTGGTGGGTCCAACCCCCACCCCCATCGATCGCCAGCAGCCTATTTTGTGTGGTGGCCTATTGGGTGAAGTCTCCTTTATCCTTATGGCCACTCCACCTTATTTAAACCAGCTAATCAACTATGTAATGTTAAGATTTTCGTGATTTGTAGTTATAAATACAAAAATCTTGATTTGATTTAAGGAAGTTCTCACTAAATCATATTGCTCATAGTGATGTAATATTTTGTAGTAACTTGAATATTTTCCAAAAATCTAAACTTACCTGATGAGCATCCCTATAGTAAAACATTATGTCGAGAGCATAAACGTATATGAGTCAAAGTAATGTATAGAAATGGGGGTCTTATGGTAGGAAACCCCCAGTAGACCTGGATTGTTTATAGTATAGGGCAGTAAAAACATCATTTCCAAGTTCTAGTGAGTCTGTGCTTCACAGTGAGCAACATTATTGTCACATGGACCATATATCATTTGGGGTTTGGTTTTTAAAATTTGTACAGGATATTTTGCTAAAGTATTTATTTAAACATGTACTGTAAATGTGCAAGCACTTGCAGAGCTAAAGGCCTCCTGGAACTGGTTTTTGCACCACATGAGCACCACTTCTTAAGCTGGGAGACCTCCTTTCATGCTTGTTTGGATAACAACAGGACATTTTACTCAAAAAACAGCAAGGGCTGATGGGAGCAAATTTGAACATATTAACACCAAAGAAACCATGGTGCTGTGGGTTCCATGTTATTGTCAGCGGCAAATTGGAACAATATCCATCATATGGTGTAGGATAAGAATTTAAAGCCACTTTTGTCTTTTTATTAAATTTCTACTGAGCCAACAGACTGCACTATAAACCTAGTACATGATCAGGAAGTTCATATGGAAATGCATGTTCTACATGTACAGTATGTTCTATGTCTGCTACTGTGAGGCCCTACAGGCAGGAAACAGCAGCAGAGCGCTGGGGAACATATGGAGCAATTATCCTGGAAGGGATAGTTAGCTATGAGCCTGTGTTTCTCAAACCATGTCACCCTGTCAATCTCAGGATTGTTTGGCTTTTGCCTTGTCCTATATAGCAGCCTGACACTGAGCACAAATCTCTTGAATAGTTATGCAGCCACTCGTGCACTTCAACATTAGAGCAGCAAGGTTATGTGCAAAATATAATCAAACTTATTCAGATCCCTGGATTAACTGAGCAACTTCTCCAAAGGGTGAAGATTTAACAAGTTATACTCTTCCCACGTGCACGGCTGTCAGTGGCTGTGGCAGAAGTGCTGCTCCACAACATGTTCAGATCTTAGGAAATAAGATGAAAACATTCATCACCTTTAGCTGTCTTTGTCAGTGTGACTGCAGTTACATTAGCTTACCTGCAAGTGTAAGATGAAAGATTGCAGGTGTGTTATGTTGTTGAAAAGATTGCAGCCAGTGTTTGGCTGTTACCTTAATATGTGATGTACTGATTTACTCATATTGTAGGAACCTCTTTGAAGTTTAGTTCTTAAGTAACATGTCCCATACTTGTAGACGACAGTAGTAATGGAGAAGCCCATTTGTTTTTCTTATTACTATATGAAACTTTAATGTACTGTATCTATTTCAGCCATATCTTTTAGTATTTCTACCGTATAGTAATCCCATTTAGCTATGCATTTAACTCTTTAGCCATTATTTAGCAAAATAGTTCAACTATTTTTCCATTAATCTTAGCTAACTATTTAAACCGTTTATCAATACTAAACTGTTATCTACAACACAATTATTTCAGTGTTTAATCTGTTATTTACTTAACAATTTAAAGTGATTATTCATTACATTTAGCTAATTATTTCAACCACTTTTACATTTATTTTGTCTCACTGCACTTTCAGTCACAATACCTCAGTTATTGCAGTTGCACATATAAAGTAAATGAATGTGTATATATATCTTTAATCAAATTGTAATTTTTATTTTTGTAATTTTTTTCAAGTACTGTACCTCTTGCAACTTCAAAAGTACACCTTGGAATATAAGTATCCCACTCCTGTAGTTTCCTCCTCAATTCATTTCCTGCTATGTTTTCTTTCTTTTTTCCATATATCCATCCATTAGCTATAACATTTATCCTTATGGTTACAGGGGTACTTCACTTGATCCTAGCTGACACTAAGTGAGAGGTGGGATACACTGTGGACATGTCTTTGGACTGTCGGAGGAAGCCAGAGTACCCTGAGGAAACCCAGGCAGGCACAGAGAAACTCCACACAGAAAAGCCCAAGTCGGGCAGCAGATTTGAACCCAGAACCTTTTTGCTCTGACGCAACAGCGCTAATCACCGTGTGGCCTCCTAACTTTGTTGTAGAAGGCCCAAAGGCTGTCACTGGAAAGTTTTCAACACATAATTTCATTCATCTCAAATGTTGCCATGACTTTTCTCGAATGTCATCAAACTGCAATATAAATAGATCATATTTATCCAGATCAGATTTGTTTGTTACTTTAGCATATTGCATCATTTATTATGGGGTATCAGCTTGGCCGTTCAGAAATTCTGCATTTTTGATGTTGAAAGTGTAAACAGTAGGCTTGGGTTTAAACTGGATCAATTTTTTAAAGTCTTCAAGTCTATGAATTTAAAGAAGTTGGAAATGATTGCATTCTAGTTGAATGGCTAGGCTATATATATTAGAGCTTGGTGTAGTTTAGCTACAATCACAAGTCAGCAGCATCTCAAGACATGGTTGTAGAGCATGCTGTGCAGTTTCTAGACAGCTCAATCAGAAAACCACCAAAAACAGCATGGGCCAGATACACACCACTGTAGATTCATGACTAAAACTGCACTAAGAGAGAAGTAAGCCTACGCAGGTTTCATCAGATTGTATGTCCAGTTCTCTTTCTCTGTTCTAAATCTGAATGGTCATGAAATTGGGTGCACACGCACAAGCTTTTTTCCACTCCCACTTTTAACCATAAATACATAGATATGAACCCACCCCTAATCAATCATTTGCATAGAAAAAACATCCAGAGAAGGACCAGCACCTCCAGCAGCATCTACAGCAGGGATGTGTGTGCATCCATGCTCATTTTGTTAATTTTATCATAAGGAAAAATGATTCAAGCGCCTGTGCAAGTAGCAAAAAGGCTGTACTTGACCTCCTCATTAAAGTAGAGGTGTGTTTTGGGCAAAACATGCAGTTATCTGATCAGTGTGTAACCTCATATCCCCTTTAAGAGACATGTGAGTTTGAACGTTTTGTGGATTGCTTGCATACTGGCGGATTTGCCAGGTAGGAAGTCAGTAAGATTTTCCACTGAGGAAACACTGTCTGACATGTTTGTTTATATACCAGCATGTAAGAGCAACATTTGTCAGCTAATTAGTTTAATTTCTTGTGGTCATAAGTCAATTTTATATATATGATCACAAATCAAAATGGGATTTATTATAAGTGCATATATATTGATGACAACACCCAATGAACACACTGTCATCTTTTTAAGTTTTGCATGTCTTGCACAGCGCGTCCCATGGTATAACAAGCACAGTGCAAGGTCAAAGCGCCCATTAAGTAGCAATGATGATTTGACTGTTGACCACAGACCTGCTATTTGCTGGTCAAAGGCGCAGTCACTTTGTGCGCCCTCATATTACCAACATGCCCAAAATTTACCTCGACGCACCCTGTTTTCCTTCCTGCCAATGCGAAGTCAACAGACTTCTGCTTGGTTAAAAGGCAATGTGATGTGCATGAAAATGGTAATTGTGCAGGTAGGAAATTAGTTAACACACACATGCTACCTGTGTTTGATACAAGACAGGGCCCAGAGACACAAGCACAGCCACACACAGACAAATATATTGACCTGGATGTGACACCGTTATATAGACATAGCCAATGGGCACACAGAGAGCAGGCAGCCATGTTGGGTTTCCTTCCTCTGTCCTCTCAGACATAAAGAGTGTTACTACATGAGTTTAGGTCCAATTGGTACCATGTGTCTTTGCTCTTAAATATGTCGCAACCTCCAGTCTATGATTTCCTCATGTCTCTCTGGAGGGCTGTAAGTTAAGCTCTGCTTTCCCTAAATTTAGGAAAATGGGGAAAATCTTTGCCCTCTTCCCCCAAAAATGCAATCAGTCATCAGGAAAGAATAGGGCAGAAGTCAAGCGACTCATTGTCTCATTATATGGCAGTAAATTTTGTATGTTATTTTACTCTATAATAAATACATCACACAGGGAAGTATGTTCAGCAGAAAGTCTGTTGAATTATTTCAATATTAGTGGTTTTACTACGTTTGGAGAAAGGGTTAACCCTTTCAGAACCAGACCAGTGCTGGGACTTCTATCCTAGCAAAAGTTGACCCAATAGTTTTCCCCCTCAAGATGTGGTGAAATTTACACTCCTAAGGCACGACACTGGTGTCGTAACTTTAACACCTTACCTCATCTCACCATTTTGGAACCATTACTTTACATAAGAACAAATTTTACACAGAAAACTAAATAGATAATGTTTGTGTACAGGGGAATCCGTTAATGCTTTTGGAAAGCCCAATAGACGAAACTTACACAGTAGGTTGTGTTAAAGGAGTCTTTGCATGTAGCCATGTAGTCAGCCACATCATCTCCTCATAAATGTAACTAAACTGTGATATGGCAGTTATGGAAATAACACATGGAGCCTGTTGGCCTTGACCATGGATGGATTACTGCACAGGCCCAGGGGTCCAAGGAGTCATGGGGCCTCTAGACCAGGGAACTGTGAAGGGACTGTTAATCTTTCCATTGGAAAGCCAAACAAATGACTGCAAAAAGCCACAAAACAAGAAAAAAATGGGTGCAATACTACTACAAAGAGTTAAAAAGCACTAAAAAGAGACAGAAAATGGCCCCAAATTCAAGAAAAGTACTGCTAAATATGTAAAACAACAAGAGGCTCAAAACCCACTCTAAAGTCATGCAAAATCAAACACAAAACAAGAAGAAATAAGTGCACAATGAATAGAAATTGACCTAAAATGGCTACAAATATACACAAAACGTCTACAAAGGGACACAAAACAGTCAGAAAATGACACAAACAGAGCACGTGGTTACTCAGCCTACGCCTCTTGTTCCTAGAAATACAGGAGATGTGGGGACCTTTTACGTGTGTGCCCAGGGACCCATTGTCCCATGATCCGTCCATGACCTGGGCTACCTGTGTGCTGTCATACATATCCCTCCAGGAATCTTTGGCAGGATTCCACTTGCATATAATGTAAACTGACCTTAAGTAACAGAGGTTCGATTGGGAGCTGACACACACCTCCCACATCACAAGAATGTGTTGTGGAGCTGAGCTGGTTGGTCCATTTGTTGGGTTTGAAACAGAAAGGAATAAACATAAACTAACAAGTGTTCAAACCCATACCAATGTGAATGAAATCTCCACTTGTGCATGTTTTGCAGCCTTCATGTGCAAATACATAAAGATGTTTTAGGAAAGTGTTCTCTTTAACTTTTGTGCTAGAAAATAGATAAATGCATTTTAATATATTTATTCCTTTAAAATGTCAAAATTGTATTATTTGCACTTTGGTAAAGTCTAAAATTGCTTAAAACGTACCAGTCAAAAGCCTGGACACACTTTTCCATTCAATTCAGTGGGAAACTGTATTTAAAGTCCTGACCAGTAGTGTATATAGAGAAGTAAAAATGCTTTCTGGAACCTTCAGCGGTCTTGTTCAAGCAGGGGTGCAATTACACGCACACACACCCACAATTTAATCTCTTCCTCCAGACAGTCAGTTGAGGTGGAGCAGTGCTGGTAATGGATAGAAGTCACCTTTGATCCCCAAGAGGAAAGCACCTTCCTCTTCTTCCTCCTCCTCCTCCTCCTCCCTCTTTCTGTTGGATGCTGGCTCAGAGTTTCCACTGATACCATGATGACCTGCTGAGCCTCTGTGTTGTGGAAGGAACCTCCACTCAGACATACACACACATACAAACATAAACTCATCTACAGCATTACACTTTCACAGAACAAAAGAGATGAGATTAGCAAAGGAGTGCAAGAGGAAGGAATACTGTGTGTGTGTGTGTGTGTGTGTGCTGAGAGCAAAAGCAGTAAGGAAAGAGGGTCTGGACAGGGATACCCCACCCATTTTGTTGTGGTATTGTTACCCTGCTCATATCTAAGACCAGACCACTGTACAGGATTAGATGACTAATTTAACATATTAAAGTAGAACTCTCTCCAAACCTTTTCCTGTGGCTGTATCCTCTCCCCTCCCTTCTCTCCCTTCACTCACTCATGCTTTTTTCTTTATTCCAGCTTTCCATCTCTCCTTTATCCCCATACTGTTTTCAGATCTTGCCACCCCCACCCCCTCTCCTCTCCTGTAGTGGCCCCTGTCATCCTCAGTCTGACGTCTCAGCCCCTGCTGGGTGTTATTTGAGGCCACACAGAGCTCAGGGCTACAACCTGTGAGGATTCCAGTTGACATGTATTCAATCATCATCCCCCCCTCACAGGACAATGAGCAGCATTTACTAACAGAACCATATGTTTGCAACATGGCAACACACAGACATTAATATTACAAGACACAAAGCACTCACAGCGCATATGTGTGTGACAAGTACATGCTCTAGTTTATGACTGGCAGCAGAGTTTCTACTGAATGCAAATTTCAGCACTGACTGACAATGTAATAAAGCCCCTTTCAGACATGGAATATGTATCATTGCTGGCTTCATACATCTGGTTCTCCTTAGTGAATTCCCTCATACAGAGAGATACATTTTTTACAACACTTTTAAACAAACAAGAGGTGCTATTAGTTTGTCTGACATTTGATTCAGACATGTGCCATGTTCAAGTGTTATGGAGGTGTTGCTAGGACCACCCTGGTGATTGGTGGCTGTTATCTTAAAGTGGCATTTATTATGAGAAGGACAAAAAGCATGCCAAGTGTAAATTTCTGTACTACTTTACTATGCCATACTATTACTATGTTACTATAGTATTACTATAGTACTGTAGTATGTATACATAGTTATTTACTACAGGTGATGTACTTCTCTCTTTGTATCAGTGCATTCAGATTTTTTCCAGTCTTTCCATTTCAGTTGATTGCATTTCTTTTGGTTATATGAGATTATGGATATCAGACACATGCTATTATTAAGCTGACTGATCATCAGAAGTAGGTTGGATTACTGCAAGTAATCGATGAAATAGGTACTGATGTTTTAAATATCCATACTCATATTTATAACAATATATTTGCCAACTCTGATATACTCCCTGTAGGATATATTATCTATCTATCTATCTATAAAGTGCTGTAGCCTTTCCACTACCGTCCAGTGGAAATGGTTACATAGTGTTTTGACTCCCACAAACTATAATTTTTATCTTCTTTGAGGGAGTTGACACCCCCCATCCCCACCCCCTCATAGTCTTTGTCATGATTTTAACTCTGGCAGGTGCTATATACATGAAATGTAGCTATTGTTAAAAAGCTGTCAGTGGGTTTAAACCATTACGTGTGCCATTGCATTGCATTTGGAACACAGGATGATAATTCATGACCAGGTGTTATACTGTCTCCTTCCCAATAAGTTGTGTCCCCAACATACTGTAGAATCTCATTCCCACAGCCAGAGAAGTTTTTTCTCCCTAACGTCACATGAAGAGATGCAACTGAAAAAGAAAAAGAAAAAGAAAAAGCATCTTTGTGACCCACACAAAAGTCATTTCTCATTTTCTACAGCAAAGTTCTGAAACATGCTGTCAGTTTAAATTTAGGTTTATAAGCATTTCTTTTGTTAACAGTTACAAAGTGCCAAGGATCTCGCAGACAAGAAAAAACATCAGGGTTATGGTGGATTATGGTGACATCTATGTACAAATCTATAAATGTTTTTCTAGCGCGTTGGTTTATGTGCTGCTTGCTGAGAGCAGAGGATGTTGTGATGTGCTCATGACACATCAGTGTTACCATGTTGTCATTTGTGTAAAATATCACACTCACAATGCGTTTGAGTCATCCGGTCCTGTAATGTTTGCTGAAATATGCACACAATAAAAAATACTAAAGATACTGATTAAATGCCCAGTCTGTACTTATCTGAGCCTTATTTACACAATAGTTAGAGTTTGTGTTTATTTCACTGTGTGGTATAGATTTAGATCTGTAAGTCATGATTTATGTTGACCAATTTATCACTGTCCTTTACTAGTAGTTACCTGTTTGAACACTGACTGAGATACAAATGGTCCCTGCACTGAACATGCTCTGGTGATGTGACATTCAGTAACTCAAACTGTATACCAAACAAAATCATGGCATGACAACATGGGACTAAAGACTCAGACTGAATGAGCCATATATTCATTTCAAATGGCACATGTAATCAGAGCACTCAGCCCCTGTGTCCTCTGAGACATCCATTTTCTGTAGTAACCTCACCATTCTGATGCCAGGAAATTAAACTCTTGTTGAACCATTTGCATCATGTGTCATGGATTTTTCCACAGAAATACATATGAAAATGATTTTTATGATGCGTAAAAGATCATATCTTTAAAGATGTTAAAGGGCACTCAATTTTGCATGATGTGCAGTTGTTAGTTACACTTTGTGTAATCAGAAATCTCATTGAGATCAAAACAACTTTTGCAAGAGTGAGCTGAGTTGCATATGGAGAACTGGTCCTAGTTTATGAGTCATTGCACTTGCTAGGAACCTAAAGTCAGAATATGCCAGATTCTGCTGCTTTTGATTTTGACCATTATTAATGTTATTATTTTTTATCTGTTTCTCACAAATCCCCAGACTTTATGGAAGAGCACTATGAAATCACTGCTATAGTCCTTCAGTGCATAAAATTATGTTCATATTTGATTTGATTTGATTTGATTTGATTTATTCTTTCAAGCATGTAAAGACAGTTGATATGACAACACACATAATTTTACACATAATCCAATATCAATGTGCTTATACCTAGTACATGCTTGAATGGAGTAGGAAGAAGTCAGACTTATCCAGTCCTACCCCATGACATCATCTTACCATCATTGGTTTGCAAGCAGTAAATGATTCTCTTCTACACCACACAAGTATTATCTAAAAAAAGAATATAACAGTGTTAACATTCTTACATCACACAAGTAATATACTAA
>NW_018127913.1:1685623-1694466 GCF_001952655.1 Monopterus albus
TCATGATTGATTGTGTCAAATGCTTTTTTTAGGTCAATAAATATCCCCATCGTGTATTTCTTCTCATCCATAGCACTTGTAATGTCCTCCATCAGGTCGGTAATGGCCAAAGATGTCGATCGGTTCAACCTAAAACCATATTGGCAATCAGAGAGGATTTTATGTTTGTCAATAAATGTGTCTAATCTGTTATTAAAGAGTTTTTCCAAAATTTTTGAAAACTGTGACAACAGAGAAACCGGTCTATAATTTGTGAAGTTGTGCTTATCACCAGATTTATACAATGGAATAACCTTTACTTACTGAAGTGAGATTTTTCTCCCTCCAAGTGATGTGTGAACAAGCCAAAGTGGATTTTTTTTTTATCTGATCTTGGTCACTTCTATATGTGATCCTACATCTGATTCATATCTGATCTCTGCCCATGTGAACTCTGTCAGAATGGTCAGATTGGAATTCATGTTGTTGTTTTTTAATGACTCACTTATCATTGTTAGGTGTTATCAGGCCCCTCAGACACAGGTTTAAAATAAAAAGAGAAGAGAGCAACGACAGCAAAGGGGGTCAGTGGAAATATGAGGATGTTTCAAATTTCTTGGATATTTATGGTGAAGTTTCTGGAAGGAACAAATCAAAACCAAACAGTTTTTGAGGGATTTGTGTGATTTGATCGTCGTACAAACGTTATTCTTGCATGTGACTCACATTTCAGTAAAGTCTGTGCATGTGTGGCAGTTTAGGGCTATTATCAGTGTTGAAATCAGAGTTGGATACACTTACAAACATGAATGTGAACCATCAAGACTGGATCTGACAAAAATATCAGAATTGAGCATTAAGACCAGTAATGTGAACCTCTAATTTGTCTTACCTATAATGATTAGCTGTCTCTGCCATCCTCTCCTCTGCTTCAGTGACTGAGACCTAGAAGATAGTTGTAAGTTACTAATTGGTTTGTGTGAAAAACGGCTGTGGAGTGTTTTATGTCAAACTCACAGACTCCTTTTACACTGCCATTCAAGGTGGGACTATTGCACTGTTTTCTGTCACGCTATTTTGTATAAATGGTATCAAGCTGGTATGGGGGATGGGGCTGTCAGCGTTGACCCACCTTTATTCCGTCACGAGAGGTAGTTTAATTGATGGAACAGTTACGCCTCGGCCTCAGTGTGAAAAGGGTGGGTTGTGGGCGGAGATGTGTGAAGTTTTGATGCAGTGTTGTCTCAGTGATGATCAACCGGGGATCAGTGACCATAATCGGCCGTACAACGGTCACGAAGTGCACAGTGGGTGAATAATGATCACAAGCATGACATTAGTTACTGGTGTTTCACCAAAGAAGCCCTGCTCTTCATTTATCAAAATCTTCTTTAAATTAATCAGAAGACTTGTAGAAATGATCTGTATCTTGTTTTCCAGTGCTAACCACAACTGTGGCAGTGGCAGTTTGATGTTGATAGGTGTGTGAATACCCACTGTGACTGTGGTACTTGGTCTCCAGCCTGAATTAGCAAAAAAATACACGATTACACTAGTTTGACCATTAAACTAATGCTGCCCCAACTGGATATTCTCAACTGGGAATTTGGAAGACTCAGTATGACATGCAATAAAAGACGAACTGGAAATGAACCCAAGCACACATGCATATATAATGTGCACTTTGGTACACTGCATTAAAAGCATATCCTGCAGTTTAATAACTATATAAATTAATTGCTTAAGGCCTTTTGGCTTTATGGGGTTTTAAGAAGTAGAGAGTGACATAAAATAGGACAAAGAGGAGAGTTGTTATGCCACAAAATCCATCCTGCCTTTAATTCAGTATTAGCTTTAATGTTTGTAGGCTAGTTGTAGTCTACAGTCTATTTTAGCCATTTGATTATTTTTAGCTTTATGTTGTTTTAATTTTGAAAAATCTTAATTCTGGCTCTACTGCTGCACTGATGAAATAGAAGCATTTTATCTTATCACTCCTCTTAGTTGAGCTCTGGATAAGAGTCTTTGATGATGTTGGTATGTGATAAGTAGGCTCAAACCCATTACATGATCCGAATGTCCTGCTGTGTGGCCATTCTGTGCTTGTTGGTCTTATCTGGACAAATAGGTGAAAATGTGACAGACCTGGACCCCTGCTAGTCCAGTATCAGGGGAACCTTATGTTAAATTGGTCTCCATCCGCAACACGTCCACCATCCGTGAGGCTGTGTCAGATGAACATTAAAGCATGATAATGATACAATGCATATGGAGCACTGCAGCTTTGTCATTTCACCTACAGTTCTCAGTACTAAAGCACATCCACAGAGGCTCGATGAGCTCTTATCTCCTATATACATTACTGTCACTGATTTGTAAACCCTGCTTCCTATTTTTACACAACAAAGAGAATCCTACATGTTTTAGTGCTGTCATTACAGTCATCTATCAGCATGCCTGCTATTTTAGTGATAAGAGGCTAAAAGAGCATCAATGGTGTAATAGCCAACATCTGACAAAGGGCTGGTATTTAAATTGCGTTTTTTCAGCTTTCATGTCTAGTCACAGCCTTTAAGCTGAGGCCCTGTCACTCTTTCTTTTTTCATTCCTCTCCCAGCAGGCCTGGTGGAGATAAAGCAGGGAAAATATACAGTAGGCCATGCTGCTGCAGTGCATGTGTATTTCATCCAGAGGACTAGTGGCTAAAGTGAGCAGTAATCCAGACGCTCCAGCCACCCCATGCCACCCCCTGACTAACCCGCTGACTGACCCATTGATCTCTCACTCAGGGGTTCAGTGACCTTCTCATTCCCAGTCACTTGATCTTTCACACTCATTATCTTTGCCTTAGAAACTAAACTTTCTCAGGCTTTCTTTCTGTCTCCGTGTTCCTTGTGTTTGGTGTACATTCTCAAAATACCACACATTTTGTCTATAACGTCTTTTGTCACTCCTTAAATAATTTCTACTTCCATAGCTTCACTCAAACATTTGCAGCATATTCCCAAAGGGTGCTTTGTAGTGTTTTGATAAACAAGTTAAGCTAAAAAAAGATTAGAATAAGAATCAGCTTTATTGGCCAGGTGTGTCGGACACGAGGACTTTAACTCTGGTACATCGGCTCTCAATGTGCATGTATATATCCCCCTGCAAGGGGCAAGTATACAGTAAACCAACATAAGGCTGTGTAATATAACAAAATAAGCAGTATTAACAGGGAGTAAACAATGCAGACAGACAAAGAAATGCTCATTGTGAACGAGGTGAATAGAAATAAAAATAGAGTACTTAAAAGATTTACCTATAATTGTTTTTTGTTCAACAAGGTTATTTCTAAAAATCTACACAGGATTTAAACCACACATATTGTTTAATAAATATTAATAGAAATGATGACATTTTAACAAAATGTTAAACAAGACTAAGGCCACACTCATTTGAATGCGAGCAGTCTGAGGGTGCAGCAGCACAGCCAACAGTGACCCCCTTCAAAGAAAAAATAATAATAACGGCAGGCAGCAAAAATGCTGGTCAAATATGTACAATCCTGGTAGATTACATTCTACCACAAATGAGGTGTTTCTACTTATTACCCCTTGAATGACAGAGCAAAATTTAAAATAATTGCTGCCATGATAACGTCCCTGGGTTGTAATATCTTGTCAGTATTATGAAGCATTATGCAGAGTTTTTGCAACTGTAAAGCCTTCAAACTCACAGATCTGTCAATATTTCAGCATCTACATCTAGCAGCTCTGTGAATCTGAACTTTGAATATAATAATATAGCAAGCATGCTAACATGCGGACAATGACAGTTCTAACATGCTGATGTTAAGCAGGTATGTAGCCCTTACAGTGCAATCTGCATCTTAGTTGCCAATTAAGAGTAAACACAAAGTACTGTAAGTAATTAATGACATGGAAATGTCAAATTTCATAGTAATCCATCTCACAGGTGTTGAAATGTTTCAGTCAAAACCACAGATATGAGACTGGAAAAGTCTAATTATCAAAGATACACTTGTCTATACCAAATCCCACAACAACCCATTACATTGTTGTTGAAATCCTTCAGACAAGCCACCAGTATGGCTCCAAAGTATTAAAAATCTGGTAAGGGAACCGACAGCTTATTTATATATTCAAGTCAGATAAGAAGGGTATGTCTAATACAGTCTGCAAGTTCCCACATTTTTGATGTTTTGTCTTTGTTTAAGAATTTAAGGGAGGATGTAAAGATAATGACAACATATTCTCAGAAGCTCTGAAGTTTCTCACACTAGTGCAAAACTCTGATTTGTTCAGATTTTGACCAGTTACTGCTTTGAATTAAGTACATTTACAACACATTTAACCACCAGACAAGAGAGTCAGGTCAGAGGTTGACGCAAAGGGAACACAGCTCCACTGAAGCGGTAGCTCTGGTGGTCTTACCTTAACCCTTGGTATGAAGGCAGGATAAGGGTCAGCTAATACTGACCCTGTTCCCAGTCTAAAATGAACAAATTATATGAAGTCTCTTTTTTGGAAGAGGAAATAAAATTCAGTATAGAGGAGATGGACCTCTTCTTCTATGGCAGGTTAAATTAATCAAGTTTTAGCTAAAATTGTTTGCCTTGTTATTGTGTCTACAAGATAATAAAATCATCTTTATCTCTATATCACACATCTTAGGGGCAACTTTATTATTATTATTATTGCTCAGTAATACATCACCTAGCAAAATGTCTGTTCTCACTAAAGTCGACAAACCCTTTCTTCTTATTTTGGGCCTTTTGCCCACACAAGATGTGTTTTCTACACCAAAAACTGATATTTTGCTGTTTGTACAGTCAGATAACTGTGAGTATAAACAATATCTTTTAATGATGGCATTTAGTGAGGATGGAAGATCTTTTGAAGACAAGAAAAATGTCTGACCACTACATTTTAATCAAGGACAACATACAGTATATTGTTGAAGGGAACAGTTTGGATGTTCCACACAAATGGGCACACAGTACTGGAAGTACTTTAGTTTTGTCCTTTTAAACAGATAAGTAAACCTCTGTCTACTGACAAAAGAATGAGCTCCTAATATGAACAATTCACTCTATCAAAATGAAAATCAGCCTGTCTGGGGTGGAGACATTTGTACTGTAGGAAGCTACAGATGATTGCTCTCCAGTGAGATTTGGTTTTGGGAGCCATGGTCCAGTTGAGGTTTAGCACACACACTGGGCAGTAAAGTGTAATTCTGCAGTGATTGATAAAGGACAGGCTGGAAATTCCTCCATTGCAGCCAAAACAAATGCTCAGAGGGTGTTGCTAACATTTTACAAATATGCTCTATGATACAGTCCTGGCTTACATCAAATACTGATTTGAAGTGAAATGCTTAAAGCCAAAATACAGTTCAATGTCACGTTTAGTTGACCAATTTAATTTGTACAGTACTGAACTTATTTCATTTGATTAATCAGGCTTGTAATCCTGGCTCAACCAGTGACTGACTAAATAAAGAGCTGTGTGTATGTTCTACTGGTTGCAGTATGCTTTAAGATTGACTTGGGTACAGTATGCTCATTAGGAACCTATCAGCTTGTTTCTGGATGACAGCAGATTACCATAAGCAGAATATTCTGACAGGTATCCTGGTTATTGTTCCTCACTACTCCATATATAATGGTTAAGAGCCAGTCAAAATCTCTCAGTCTTGTAACAAGAGCATGTGACAGTGGGCAAATCACACTCCAGGACCATAAAACCTACCTCTATTTAACTTAATGTTCAACATAGTAATTTAGCGCTGGAACCTCACAACCAGTGCAGTTTAAGTTACACTGTTCCTACCATGATTCTTTATAGCATTTCTTGGTGAAATCGGACCTTTCAGACATCATACTGAGCAATAAGAGTTTTACTTAGGGGTAGGTTTTAACGACAGTATTAGTCAAAAACAAAACAACAGCATTTCAGTCAGCGGAATTTATATCAAGGAATTCATCATTCATAGCAAATGGCTACAGTCAGATTTAGGCGGAAGGGCTTTTAAAGGCAAGTCTTGCTCTCAAACCTTTTACCAAACATATGCATAAATATTAAATCATAGTAAAGTCAAAGACAGAGCTGCAGCAGAAAGCAGCATTGTAATCCTTTTAATATATGTAACAAGATGTTGCAAATTTTCAACCAGTCCATTGTGACCGGTTCAGTGTTCTTAACTATCTGCTGGGGCAGCAGCATCAGAGTCAGTGACACCAGCAAACTGATCAAACTGCTCAGGAAGGCTCGCTCTGTTGAACATTATGGAGAACATCTCACATCCCCTCCATGACCTACTGGTCAATCACCAGAGCACTTTAGTCAGAGACTGTTTCAACTTTCCTGTGACAAACACTGCCGTCACACTTTACAATGACTCTCCACTGTGTTGGGAGAGGAACCTCCTTATGTGTTATACATATGCTCATATACATTTCTTCTTCTTAATATTCATCTTGTTATGCAAGTTAATGTGCCGTGTCTCCAGATGATTATTACCATTGATTGCATGTTAATGTCCACTGTACATGAGGTCTATGAACCCTTCTTTTCTTCAAACACAGCCCCCTAACCTTATAGGTTCTCACTTTTTCAACATCATGAATTGTGTTTCATCACAGATTGTTCAAGACCAAAAATCCACCATGTCAGTGGCATTGATTCTGTTGCCTTGAAGTTCTGTAATAACTGTCATAATAGCTCAGTAATCAGAACCAGTATTTGCTAAAATAAAAAAATAAATAAAATCTGTGAGACTGCATGTTTCCATGCACAGAGTTTAAAAAGTCCTTTATTTTGTGCAGGGATCAAATAGACTAGTGACGTCATGATGCTGTGAATGCGTCAATGACGGAGTTGCCTTTGGTAATACTTGTTCACACCAGGGAAATGGTGTGTGTGTGTGTGTGTGTGTGTGTGTTGCAATAGTGTGAGACTGAGACAAAAAGAGGCACTCAGTATTTGAGCTCTGGCTTTGGCACAGCAGTAGAACACTTGGGATCTCTTATTTCATCCTTTGATTTTTCCAACACTAAGCATGAACATATGAGTCTGGCTCTTTTTTTCCCGTCTTCCCCACGTTTTCCCTGGGTTTCATGTTGACCTTCTTGTGTTACACCTTCCTGTTGCTCTGTCCACCTTGCCTTTCCTTGTCTCTCTGATTTTCCTGCCTGGCTCACATAAGGGATAACTCCAACTCCAAACACAGACACTCCAAACACAGAGCTAAAACAAACCCATTTAGCCACAGTGAAAATAAACCACTTTCTTCTCTCTCTCTCTCTATCTCTGTCTCTCTCTCTCAGTACCCCCTACTTAGCCACAGAGAAGAAAATAAACAGCTGGCTCTCTATTTATTTTATGTAGGAAGACCTGACCACCACAGAGTTTCCTCTGGGCCATTTCAACTCTAACCTGCTTAATTTCCCTGTTAGAACAACTTAATTTGGTACATCATGCTGCTAATTTGTGACATGCAAATGTTTAGGGAGCTAATTGAATGTCATGTATCCTTAGACACCAAAATCTACCATCTCAACGTGGTGATTACCTTTTACTTGAACTCAGATCAGAAGGGCTACATGTGCAGAGGTGATGTATTGTCCCATGTCAAAAATCTTTGAGGTCAACGCTGAAAGTGAGCAGCTTTTTCCTCTATTGCTGAAAAGGTGACACATTACAGATGCCAGGAAATGCAACATGTATTGGGACATAAGCAAACCCTAGCTACAGGGAGAATAAGGTTTGCACATGTGTGGGTTATGACCAAACACGCTAGGAGGTTCAGGAAGTGTTAATGACCCAGAAGTCCCAGGACACAATGAACTTACTCATTTTGGCTTCAAATGGTGAAACAACTCAACAGCTGCTATGTTTCCATGCTCCAAATGTTTTCTGTGCACATATAATTGATGACCGCCACCAAGTATTTACTGAAAAATCCCATTGGATAAGAAGTCATTTGTATACTTCACAGCAAGTGATTCGAGAGCGGAGCTCTGACAGTCCAGCATGCACTTAGAACTGATTGATTTAGGTAAAACAACAAAATAACAGGTAACATGGGCACAATGCCTGGCTGAATTAATGAAGCAAAACAAAATAGAAATTTAGTCAGGCTGGAATTGGCTTCTCTCAGTGGATTTGAAAGTTTCTCAACCGTATGATGTAGTGTTGTACTGCAATGTAACATACAATGGTTTCTATTTTTCTGTTTACACAGTGTAAATAGCTACCATCTTTTTTCTTAAATATTCTATTCACTCATCCATGCGGAGTTTGCATGTTCTCCCCGTGCCTGCGTGGGTTTTCTCCGAGTGCTTCGGTTTCCTCCCACAGTCCAGAGACATGCAGCTTAGGTTGATTGGCGACTCTAAATTGACCATTATGTGGAAGGGCATCCGACGTACAAACACGCCAAGCTTAACGTGTGAATCATCAGTTCTATGTGAACTGATGATTCACTGTGGTGACCCCCAACGGGAACAGCGGAAAGTAGAAGATTCTATTCACTCATCGGATGCTGCTTACCTCACGTTTTGTCAGCAAATCAGCATGCACTGTATCCCAGCATCACTTACGCCAGCTGATTATATGCTGACAGATGTACATTTTCTCTGCATTCAGGTGCAGAAGGCTGGCAGCTCACTACACACCACAAGTGTTGCCAACAATTTTCTGCACAGCATCACTTCCACCATATTTTATTTATGAATTCTCCCTTAATCCATTGTGCACCTTTCATTCTCTCTTGTTTGTGGTGTTTAAGCATTTTCTTGCTTTCCCTCTCACTGGCAGACTTTCTCTGTGTTTCTCTTACCATCATATTTATCTTCCTCC
>NW_018127913.1:1694483-1699314 GCF_001952655.1 Monopterus albus
CCTGGGAGCTCTCATATCTGTTTCTCCACGCCTCTCCTCTCCCTCTCCTTTCACTTACTGCCAACTCTCCACTGCTCTCCAACTACATCATTATATCATCATTATATACAAGGAGTAGAGCTTGAATTGTGTAAGTAAAAGACAGACTACCTTTTGTTTTGCAAAATCACTACCAGGTTGTTTCCAGTTTGTTGGCTAGGTCTGTATTTGGGTGATAAACAGCACAGTTTCCTCTTATTCTCTCCAGAATCCCATAGACTCTGAGTCAGTTGTTACTCAATGACTAAATCATTAATCACTTTTTACCCTCTTTGAGAGTTTCTACTTTGGCAGGAGCATACACACTCGTTTCTTTTAAAGGGTTTAATAGTTTTTTGTTTTTCTTTTTTTTTCGAGCTTGAATGTGTCTTTGTCCTTTGCCTTTTTTGCTTTATGAGTGAATGGATCTGTTGTCCCTGTTCCCCTCAGTGAACATATTGCTCACAAATTGTCAGTCTCTGACAGCTTCCCAAAACACTGTAGCGGGAAAGTGCTGAATATGTCACAGATAGTGTTCATCTAACCAGTGTGTGCTACAGACAGAGAGCTTATTCATCCGTGTGTCTTGTGTTTGTCTTTAAATGGAGATAGTGGCTTTGTGGTGTGCTGCTTTGCCTAATTAAATGAGAAATACACTGAGGGAAATGTGTGTGTGTGTTAAAATCCAGAAAGGTAGACAGCCACCTATGGCAATATCTGGCCATGCATCCTCAGTAGTTCCCTTACCTCTCCACAGAGAAGGACACTATTGTTTTAAGGCACTTAAATACACACAAACATCCTGCAGCATAACATGTGTGCATGTGTGTGATCGACCTACCAGAATGCATGCATGGGGGTTTAGTGCAGAATCATTAATGTATACTTTCACAGCTCTTATTACTTGTGTGTATGCACTGTTGCAGTGAAATGTTTGAAACTGAAATATTTATTAAAACATGGTAACCTGTTATGGCTTTTTCCTGCACCTGTGCTCAACTTGGGTTTGCTGTGCATGCTTTCCACTTTTTTTGCTTTCAAACATTTATGACGTACTCATAATGAAGCAACATACCGTTATTTATTTTTCTGGTCGAAAACAAACGCCGACAGCAAATGGAAAGTGTATTGGCCCTTTATTATTGAGTACCATTAAGCAATACTCACTACCAAAACTGTCTACTGCTGCAGACTGCAATTGCTAAACTTAACCATGCACGGCTCTGGGTTTGCACAGTACCTATAGTCTTGACAAGAGTGAACCCTGGGCGGCTTCTGACATCACTGTTGGATCTAATTATGCTGCTGGGGAAAATCCCCTGCCAGACCACCATGCTTCACATCAGCTATCTAACCTTCTAGGAAATATTGTTTGGGTGGAAACTTATACACACATTAGCACATGCACTGCACGTTTTCTAACAAAAAAGATGCACACATGCAAACGTGTGCTGATTTTCCTGGAAATATACATAAATAAACCTCATACATTTCAGGTTCCTATATGTGCATTCATGCTCATCTGTGTTTATGGTAATACACACACACAGACATATATTGCAGGCACACCCACCCACACATTTACCCACATGCACAGGTCAGCAGCTGTGAGCAGAAAGAGCCAAATAACAAATGTGTCCTACTTCTTAGAAAGAAGATAGCTGCTCCAACCTTTTCGAGCTTACCAGGAGATTTAAAGCAGTACTTGCCTGCTTCTAACATGTAGAATGACACTAGTGCAGCATAAAGGCACTTTGTTTCTCCCTCATTGCTTTAAAGAACAGAAGGTTTTCCTTAACTAATAACATCTGAAAAATAAGACCTTTTTTTTTACCTCAGTACAATTCCTCCAACTTTGCACAGCTGTTACAGATTAGACAATACACAGACGTTTTAAATAGACTAACATGGTACAAATTAAGATTTATCTTGCAGAGATGAGAAGAAAAATATTCTGGATTGCAATGGTGATACTGAGCCAGCTACAGACATATAAACAAGCATATAGAGTAAAACATGAACAACTTGGCATGTTTGATTATTCATTTCTCAGTAAATTGTCACTGTGTGGGTTTGTGTGTCTGCGTATGTGTGTGTGTGTGTGTTTGAGCACGGGTACTGTTCCAAATGCTAAATTCATTTCTATCACCTGATGGGTTATTGTCCACTCTGTCCAACTAGTACATGAGCCAGAGCAAACAGGGGTGTAACCTCGTAATGCATGAAGGTGTGACTCCGCCAGGGTGTGGTGCTTCACTTGCTGTATGAAGGTATCTGTGTTAGAGAAAGCAAGAACGAGAGAAAGCGTGTGTGTGTGTGTCTGTGTTTGTGTACGGGCCTTTGTGTTGCAGTGTGTTTGAAAGATGAAGAGCATGATAGAAAAAAGGGAGGAGGAAGATGGCAAATGGATTAAAAATTGAGAACAGAGGAGAGAGGAAGATGTGCACCATGAATAAGATGAGGATTGGAAAAGCAGAAGAACAGAGAAGAACAAAGGGAAGAAACAATGTGTGAAGACAGTTAAGTAAAACATCCACTATGATATAGCTTCACTGATTGACCGATTTATTGTTTAACTACCTTAAAAAGTGGTGCCATAAATACAAAAAGGTGTCGTGCTAGTAGATAAAATCAGCCAAAATCCTGAGAAGCTGAATTTGTGTTTTCACACACTTTAAAAAATGAACATGAGCAAAAGAGTAAAAACATTTCAAATAAGATGCAGTAGTTTGAAAAATGTAATGTGAAAACACAAGAAGCTGAACTGGCTCTACTTTTGCAACAGCGTTATGTGACATCAAGCACTGTGCCGGACAGTCAAATGCTGTACATGTGTGACCACATTCTAGGCCATAACAAGGTAATTCTGCTGTTAAAACCATTTTATTATAGTCTTGATAACAGGCAGTTCACTAGGACAAAATGCACTGGCCTGGCTCCAGACTTATAAGCCATCATTAGCTGTCTCTGTCATCCAGAACCATGCTCACTGAATGCTGTCACCTCTCTCTGTTCCATGATGCCATTCTTCTTCTAGCAGGGCTGCTGCTTTGGCTAATGGCTCCTGTGAGATTATCTCAAAGCCAGCTTCGAAGCCTATTGAAAACCGTGGAGACATGGGTCAGAGTAACGCACATATACAACATTTGCACAACCAGGCATGCAAGCACCAACTCACACGTTGAGATGCTCTGAGTACAGAGTCCCATCTGTCCCTGCTGCCAGCTGACATCACCTTTTTCAAGAAGTGCACCCTGTTTTACACTGGCTAGGGCCTTGTTTGGACTGGGCTGTGCTATGAATATGACTGGGCTGGAACTAATCCTGATGAAGGGAGGATCGGGGGAAAGAAACCTGGAGCTGTGACTAAGAGAATGTAACCAGACCTGAGGCTGTGGCGTTAGGTCTTTAGGTAGCTGGGGCTAGAGCAAAGGTTATTAGCCAAGGCAAAGATGGGATGGATTTAGTGGTGGAATGGGGCCTACCTTGTAGTATGGTGGTATGTCTGTCTGACCTCAGTGGCTCCTACCACAGTTAAAAGATCTTGTCCAAATGCATCTGGATGGGTAGGTGTCGGCATACAAGTTTGAGAGAAGCTGGTGAAATATACAGAGAAGAGACCAGGTGAGGGACTAAGATAAAGTCAGATCAGAAATCAGGCAGAGTCAGGTGGCCAGGCTGGGGCACAGACTCAGAGAGAGGTGACATATTTAAAATACATGTAAAAAGTAAATTAAACCCCTAATTCTATGAAATAATGAACCATACATTATTAAGAATCAAGTTGTTTATTCTGTGTAAAAATGAGACACGTATAGTGCCTTTTAGAATTTGGCTGTGCTTCTTATTTACTCCTCCTCCTGATTTCTCACTCACAACCTACAAGCAAAGTTATATTAGGAATGGTGGAGAAAAGTTCATCAGGACACTGTTTACTTACAGCCAGTAGCAGGAAGCTATTAAGCAACTCAGTCCAGAAGATTCATTTCATGGTAGTAAACTGATTCAAATCTATTCCACATAGATCCATTGGATTCACCTTCAAAGAGTTTCCCTGCAGCGACTTTACTCCCTCATCATGAAACGGCTTGGATTTGAATGAGGTGTTTAGTAAAATCATTTTGGACTTGAATGATTTGTCCTCTTTTCAGCTGAATTTCCACCAGTTGCGAATACACTGTGTCCATCCAGCCACAGATATAAAACTGTTGTGTAACACTTGGCAAGTGTTTAGACAAGGAATTATTAATCTCTAATAAAGGGCCAACAAGCTGGAATAGGTTCAATGGAGCAATGTGTGGTGTTCAAATGAATCTCACAAACCATATGTTTGAACACTTTCTTACTGTATTTGAACGTGTGCACACATACGTTCCCTTTTTATGTCTGCAATATCATAGGGTGCACCCAATCTAAATCTGGTATCCAGTGTGGAGTGGAATCTAATTGGATAATTTTCAAATCCCAATCCTTTTCGAATCAATCAACCATACAAGAATCCAAAGTTTACAATACTGGTAACGCCATAATAACATTGTCTCTTCAGTGCATATACAGTTTCATCAGTACTAAAGTAGTTCAGTCCAAGGAAACAATAAAAGTCAAATCAACACTCCAGAAGTCCAAATAAGTCCAGTCTCAGTATGATGATGAAAAAATATACTGCACCAGAAGGTGTATTTGAATCCTTTGTCCACCACACTGGGAGTGTAGTAACACCTGTATGCTGACCAAAATTATCCAGATCTTCCCGTTCCAGAATCCGCTGGGAGGCTTGCCATCGAACTCCAAGAATGATTTATGATCATTTCAC
>NW_018127913.1:1699373-1705703 GCF_001952655.1 Monopterus albus
TATATATATATATATACATACATAAACAAAGTGTATGGCTCACCAATCTCCTTGTATTAATACGAGCATACGTAACGTTTGCTCAGAATGGCGCACACACAACGCAGCCGTCTTATCTCTTCAACACACAGTGGCATGGTTTTAACATAACACTCAATTTAATTTCTCATAAAATTCAACAAAATAAATAGGTGTAACCATAAAGTTTTACCTTCTGCTTCTCGCTCACTAACGAGGTAGAATTCCCCAATTCACTACTGGCCCAGACACGAGCTAATGGCGTCAGCCATTAGCTACTATCTTTAGCTCACAGTGCTTTCACTCGCTACCACGACAAATTTTCAATTGGTGCCAATTCTTTTTCTTCCTTTCCCTCGTGACTGTATCCGTAGTCGCTATGTCATATATCCAATTTCAATATTAAAGTGTCTTTGGCCTTTTCTGCTCACACTACCCAGGTAAACTCCCAAAACATGTAGCTCTTTTAATCTCTGTCCATACTCCATTTCTCACCTGACCCTGACAGTTCCTGATTGGTTTTGTTACTTATCAATCTTCTACTTAGTTCTTTTCCCATATGACAGTGGAAAATGCACAACCCTTCACAATAAAGTTACCTCTATGTATCAGGGGTTTTTTGTTTTGTTTTGTTTTGTTTTTTTGTCCCAGCTGTTACAGTTGGCTCACAGACTTATTGAAATTATTGTGAGGAGGTTGTATTTATGACTGAAAAACTAAATGGAGAGTAAGTGCACTGTGCTACACGCAGACACACACACATTTTTCAGGACTTGTATTTCTGTGATTACCCTTAGGCACACTTTTGAGTGATGATGAAGAGTGATGTGAAAACACTATGAATCATCTAGAGACATGGATTCTAAGAATGTTTTATTTTTCAGAGCTTCAAGGAATATTGCAAAGGGACTACGCGGTTTTATGGCTGTTGCTTTCCAACAGGAAGCGCTTACAGAGATCATGCTCAGTTTTACTTGGCACTGGAATATATTTATGACAGACTGACATTTTTCAGTACAGATCTGGTTCTATTTTCTAAGGAGCTTTCAGCCAAATCTGTGTGCTTAAGAGTCTTTGGTCGAACCAAAGTTTCCAGAAACTGCTAGTCATCTGTGCCCCCCAAACTGAAGAAATAAAATGTGATGAAGGATGAGCCAGAATCCTCTGCAGTGCTGACAAACATATTTTATGGATGTGTGGTAAGAGGGAGATCGGATGTACTGCACATGTACATTCACAATTAGTCATGATGCTTGATCCTCACTTAAAACTCAAAAGGCTTTATCTAGGCATTGTATAATTTATCTCTGAAACTGTACTTCACTGAAAAGTGTGAAAAGGAAAGATTAAGATCCCAGCTGACACTGGACGAGAGGCAGGTGACACCCCAGACAGGTTGTAATCATATTGTACAACATATTCAATCACAGCACAGCGTATGAAAAGAAAACAAAACTAACAACAAATTTACTATGTTTATTCTTAATCCATAACTTTTAATAGCAGCAAACCAGGATGATTACAATACTGCTAGTACCTATTTATATAAAGTCTGATCTAAATGGTATAGTAAACTCAATCCATCCTTTCCAACATTCATCAAATATATTTGTCCTTAGCCTTAGAGCAAATGTCAGCCTGCATCATATTAAACCAGTCTGCTAATGTACACAGTTCTTAAGTTAACCATTATTTGGTGAGGGCTTTTTACTGGCAATCAACATTATTCTGAACACCTACAATCCAGAAGGGCCATGCAAATCTGGTGGCATCCTACCCAGATATACTCTAGCACCTGGAAACAAAATTCAATTCTGACTTTTAAAACCTTCTCCATGCTGTCTCCAATGGTCATCCAGAAATTGGAAATCCCAGGACATTTACAAAATACATGATAATAGTGCACTTTCTTAGCTCCACAAGCTCTCCAACATGCTGTCTCCCAGTAGACTGGTTAAGTGCTGGTGTTACCAAATACTGTATATAACTATATTTTGCCCTCCGTGACAGTGAGTTGGATGACTTCCATTGCTTTTCATTTAAATTGTCCCATTCTTCCAGTGACATTAGAAAGTTCCCTTCCCTTTCCCACTTTTCATATCTATATAAAGTATTTGCCCCTGTACAGTTTTTAGAACCTGTATCAACTTTATATATCCCAATAAAGACTCTTAGAATGCCAAAATTAGACCCCAGTTTTTCCAGGTCCAGCTTAATAGGCATCTTATCAATTCAGTGTCTGTAAGAATCTGTAAAAGTCTTGACTGGGTAACGCATGTTGTTCCCTCAATTTTTGAAAACTTTTAATAGAAGATTTTTCAAAGAAAATCTAAATAAATATGCAAACCTAGTTTTTGTCACTCTTTAAAATTTACAACTAATCTATTTGACTTAAAGCCTGTATCACAGGCCACCCAGAGAAGCTTTGCATAAGGCTCCATGGTCTCAAAGGTCTCAATCACTTTAAAGCATATTGTAAATGAGAGAACAAACCATGGATTTGTTTTATCCCCAGATACTTCTTCAACTCACTATATCCAGTAACAGCCTCTAAAGGGACCGGATCTGAAGCATGGCATTCTATAGCTTTACAAAGTGCCAGGTAATCTGGATTTTATATATTTTCACCAGGGGTTTAATTTGAGCTGCTAGATAATATGTCTTTAAACAAGGGACTACCAAACCCCCTTATTCTTTGGTATCTAGAGGGTCTTAAATCTAACTCTTGGTTTCTTTTCCTGTCAAAGGACTTCAATAAATCCTATTGAATTAATGTCTTATCTGGAATTTCCACAGGTATTGTCTGAAACAAGTACAACATCCTAGGAAGAATATTCATTTTAATAATCTGAACACACTGAATTAATCCTAGGAAGGAAATCAAGCTCCTTCTAGTCAGTTCTACTTGAATTTTATAAAGTAATGGATCTTCATTTATTGAAAGCAGTCTTGTGAGGTCCTTTGGTATCTGTATACCCAAATACTTCATATTGTCTGATTCTTG
This sequence comes from Monopterus albus, assembly GCF_001952655.1. NCBI lineage: Eukaryota > Metazoa > Chordata > Actinopteri > Synbranchiformes > Synbranchidae > Monopterus > Monopterus albus. The sequence goes on from NW_018127913.1 coordinate 1,702,396, forward strand.
GATGGGATATTTGTCTCAAAATGATGGAGTATTTGTAACCTTAAACTGATCCTTTTATAAATAAAGGCTGTTCACAAATTCAAGCATGACACTGCTGTCCAGGCATTTTTGTTTAAATTGTGTGAACAAGTTGTCATTACACATGTCAAAGTGTCAGCGCGTTAGGATATTATTATAGGATAATATATTATTATTATACTATCTCAGTTTTTTCTGTTATCACCGTTTTCAGCAAATTTTATCTGTCTCGTCCCTTTAAAGAAAGGTTGGGTGAGACATCAAATGCAAAATTGTTGAACAAACTTGTTGAAAGCTTGCTACATGTACATTACCTGGCTTTAGTCTGCAGAGTCTCATATGTTATGTGGACTCATGACCAGCTGGCTGTCGTTATTTCACAGCAAGGGATCCCACATTAATGAGTGTAGATTGGAAAATACATGACAATGACTTGGTCTGGGATGAACAACCACTGATTCTGGTTCACAGAGCTGAAGCCATAGCCACAGAGAGCGTTTAGTTCTGTTTTTCTTTGTTCCATCTGCCCTGCATAGTCTGTAACTGGGTACAGTGGAAGGTTTGTTAAGCACAGGTCTTTGGGCTGTGACACACCAAGTCCATGGTCAGCAGTAGGCCACTGTCGCAGTCGGTGAACCTCTGTTGGGGCTTGTCTTCCTGGTGCATCCCACACATTTGGCGCCAGTCAGACCTTGTTGGCGGCTTTTTGACATGTCGAACTGGCTTTAGCCCGCTGGGCCTCGTCTGTGAGAGAAACCGTTCAACTTCTCAGTTGGAAGCAGCTAAACAGCAGCCATGTTGAACGAGAGCTGGTTAGTACAGTAGGTCTAGGTCTTCTTCTTTCCCGTTCTGAATGGTGACTACAGATGCTGCCACCTGCTGGTAGTGTGAGTTATTTTTGTCATGCAGATGCAGAATGTATGTGCTAGTTGACTGTAGTCTGTGTGGTGTGTTCAAGTGTCATTTTGCAATTTGCCATGTATGAGAAGTATGTTTTTGTTTGTTTGTTTGTGTGTTTAATATAAAACACATATGACTAGCATTATTTTTCTTTGAGTGTATTTAGAGTTATAGATTAGTAGTATGTAATAACTGGTTTTCAAAGATTTTGGTATATGTATGTATATGTAAAGGTCACATTTCAGTTGCATTTTGGGCTTTTTGATTTTGTGGAGGAAAAAAAAATATTATACTTTATTATAAATCCTCTTTTGAAAAAAAAAACACTATCTGAGACAAATCCTTTAGCCCCATGACAGATGCATCTTCATGCATGGGTCTTTGGATTAACTACTGCATGTGACCTTTGCCCTACATTTGAGGCCACATCCTCCCTCTATGACCTCCTATTTTAATGTCACCTTTCCTTCCCTTCTCCCTTTACTCTCCTTTCACCTCATGCTTTGAACTTCCTCTCTTGGCTCCCTAAAACCTCCTTTTTTTTCTTAATTCCCCTCCTATATACCTCAACTTTTTCATCTCCTCTGCCCTTTCTAATGGTTTTCTGTCCTCTCTTTTCCCCCCTCTACCATCTCTCTTTGCCTCCCTTCCCCCTTTTCACCCCCTACAAACTCTCTTCTTGCTGCGTTAGTAACTAATGTGTCTTGGGGGGGCTGTACAGTTTGGAGAAAGCCTTACCCCCTGCACTGACATCTGTTGCCTGCTACCAGTGAGTCACACACACACACACACACACACACACACACACACACACACACACACACACACACACACACACACACACACACACTGGTTCCCCCTGCCTATGTGATCTCCACAATCTCTGCTTCTTTAACAAGCTCACATTTTCACTTCCTTTCACAATCCTCCACATCTCTCTTTGTCCTTCTTCTTCATTCACTCACCTATTTTCTCCCCCTTTTCCCAGCTCCCTCTCATCCCACTTCTTTCCGTCTCACTCTCACCTTTGCTTCCATTTGACTGAGTGTGGTTCAGTGGGTAGCACAGCTGTCTCCCTAACCAGAGAATTGGGGGTTCAAATCTCAGTGTCTGCAGTCCACATGTTGAAGTGTCCTTGGGCAAGACACTGAACCCCCAAGTTGTCATCGATGTGAGTTGGCACTGTAGATGGCTGCCTTGGTTCTGTACCAAAAACAAATTCCTTGTGTGTGTAACATATTTGGCCAAAAAAAGGTGACTATTATTCTGATTCTATTATTTCTTTTTTCCTGTTAAAGTCTGCTGGGAGAACAGGGTAACCCCCTAGACCTATTCATCTTTGCCCATGGAAAGTCTTTGCGTTTAACTCTGACTGATATGTCTCATGGAGGTCTAATGTGCACTGATTAATTGTATCCAGAAAGTCTTTGATATTTTTCATCTCCACAACCTCGTTCATCTGCCACAACCAAAGGACTAAGGGCAAAAACGCTAGAGTGCCATTTGTAACTTCTTATCAGACAAATTCTTGAATAGAATCAGGAATAAACAGCAGCTATGTTGAGTGAGAACTGTTTTGTTTACACTTGTATTTCTGCAGCCTAGTTCTTCTTTTTTTCCCTTTCTGAATGGCAAATACAGAAACTGCCACCTCCTGGTTGGGGGAGCTATTTTTCTCATGCAGGTGCAGACCGTACGTGCTAGTTGGCTTTTGGCTGTAGTCTGTGCAGTGTGTTCAAGTGCCACTGGCCCAGACAAACATGACATGAGACAATGCAGCAGCTGGCCTGTGTTGCTACTAGTTCTTTCATGTTGGCTTGGTGTGTCTCTGCTCTTTCACTGTGAAATATACAGTAGGACTACCAAGTATTCTCTGGGCATCCCAAACCATATAAAGTGGCCCTAAAGGCTTTAAAGAGAAATGCTGAGACAGTTTTCCACCTCTCTGTTCTGTAAAAAAGGTACAGTCCCAGCATAAGGGGTCAGCAAAATGCTGAAAAAGTAGTAGGTTACTGTTATTCCTGATTTCTCTTTACAAAAATGTAAAACAAAATCAGATAACAGTCTATTTGTTTAGTTTTCAAATTGGCTGCAAAGTACACAGATCACTGGACCTCATGATAAGCATCACGCCTCTAGTACAGGGATTCCAGCGGTTGTGTAAGATGAAAAGAAGAGAGACAGTTTTCCATCTTTTTATTAGGCTCAGTGTAAAAGAGGTTTAATCCAAAGTCCACATTGAAGAAGTGTTAAAACACCAGCAGTTTGCTGTGATCGCTGTGTAAAAGGGCTTTAGACCTAGTGCTACTTTAATGACCCCAGCCCTCAGTCTTTCTGGACCCTGTGTCTTTTATTTGGTTACACTAGATGAACTAGATGAAGGCTGTCCA
>NW_018127913.1:1705726-1726410 GCF_001952655.1 Monopterus albus
AAGAGTGTCTTTATGGGTTGTCACTGTGCTTCCATAAAATGTCCTGAGGGATTTTATTTCTTGGGACATGAATTGCAGAACTGGCTTAGATGAGATTCTTGAGCCAATAATGTGTGTACAAGGTTAGATTTCTGCCACAACAGCAGCAAGTGGCTGCATCACTTGCTGTGCCTGGAATCACTGCTGTTGTTTTCATACCGTATCAGATTACCTGGGACTTCCGAAGACAGCAAGTTAAACAACATAGTTACAGCATGCACTTTAGAATAAATCAGTAAATATGCTAATAGCCAAGCCATGTCAATGCCTTCGATGTAAATGCATTTTAACAAGCAAGCAGCATAGCACATGTGGATGCTACCATATTCTGCATATATGCATCATAACAGTGAAAAAAAAAAACAATTTATACAATAATGCATTTTTCAGACAGAATCAAACTGGACTTAAGGCTTAATTCTATGGAGCTCTAAAAGTCAACCCCACAGAGCATGTTCTACAGAGGCAGTGCAAACATCTGTGCACTGGACTTTGGTGCTTGTATTGGATTAGCTGCAAGAATTTGGACCTTAAATTAAAACGTTATTAAGTGTCTTGGCAAGCACAGTGCACTCTTCTGTCACTGCCACTGAGCTTATTGTTATGCTTCATTTCAAGAAAGGCAAAGAAATATTGTTAGATTTAGTTTCCAAAGAGTCAATAACTGTCCTTCTTAACATGTAAACTCATTAAATTCTGAAAAATTCAGGATTTATTGTAGATTAGGTGCACAAAGCAGGCTTCGCTGACACTCTGCAGGATGCAAAATAAGAACATCACCTACATTACATGTTTAATCCCTATGGATTTTATTAAATCAAATTAATAAATTTGCTATAACATTCGAGATCTGGTCAGTTGGTGTGATTGCTGGAAAGCATCGTAGCTACTGGTATTGATTTAGTTTCAAGAAGTGTTAAGATTTGCCTTCCTTTTTCTGCCCTCTTCTCCTCACTCCTGTATTCATTGCAAAGCCATCCTTGCCTCTTCTTCACATCCCCTTAACCCTGTTCCTCAGCTCTGCTATCATGTCTACCATATGTTGCGTATGCTTCTGGGACTTCAGCCAAAGTTTAGTCAGGGAACTACATAGAGAATTGTTGGTGCCAAGAAAACCAGCAGTGTGTTGACACAGACACTTGTCAAGTCCTCTAAAGGGAAAATTCAAGTATTTGGCTGTGATATAATGACAGTTCCCCTTGTATAGACAACTAGGATTTAAATATATTCTTTTTATTTTAAATGCAAATGGGTTTTGTTGCCAGTGAATGACCTGACACCAGTAATAGCAAGAATCACACCATTTAAGGTATTAGCTACTGAAAAGAACTTTCCTGACTCATGTCCTCAAATCCGTCTCTAAAAACAGCAGAAATGCATCAACTGTACAACCAGCATTATACACAAGAAATGGTATTTCACTGAATCCTGCAAAATACGGATTTCTCGGTTCATGATCATGCATGGTGTTGCTGTACTACTACAGGAAAATCAGTTGAGTTATGACTTCTGGAAGCTCAACCAATGAACTGTTATGGCCAAATTTTTGGGGTTGTTGAATCTTTACGTTCCATTGTAGTGGATGATGAGAACAGCTGCTGTTTCCTCTGGTACTCTGAGACATCTGTCATTTGAAGAAAACTGTAGAGGAATAGGATAAAATCTCTTGTTACTGCGTTGGCTATAAGTATAAATCAGTTCTCTTCTGCAACTGCACTTTTTGTCCTAAAATGAAAAGTCCCTTACAGTGTTTATATGTTTTATGTTGTATTTTAAGATACTTTATTTGTTTATGTGAATATATATACATACATATACCATATACATATGTACAGTGGGTACGGAAAGTATTCAGACCCCCTTAAATTTTTCACTCTTTTTTATATTGCAGCCATATGCTAAAATCATTTAAGTTCATTTTTTCCTCATTAATGTACACACAGAACCCCATATTGACAGAAAAACACTGAATTTTTGACATTTTTGCAGATTTATTAACAAAGAAAAAGTGAAATATCACATGGTCTAGTAGTGTTACTTTATTGCTTTGAGGAACAAGATGAGATATTTTCAGTATGACCTCAACTGCACCCACTTTCTGCAGTTGATAACATCTCTGCCGTCTCCTCTGATGTCCAGGTGACCATTGCCTGTGACGCAGTGCTCAATGCACCATCTGCTTACAAGAAGCAGGAGCCTGAATCCTGGGAGGAGGAGATACAAGTTTCCAAACATGCCAGGAGCCTCAGACAGCTGGATAATGGGGTCCGAATCCCACCAAGGTAGGACAGACATCAAGCCACACTGATAAAGCACTGTATCACCCATACAGCGGGCCTTCACTTTGAATGTAGTACTTTTCGGGAAAAATTGGAATCTGAATGTTTGGAAGTCTTATGTTCTTGAAAATATAGCACTTCTGTCAACTGTCCTATACTATTTTCATGATGAGGATAAACAAATAGCATCTACATTTTTTTCCTAAACTCCTTCTCCACTGTATCCTCAGGATAGTAACAGCAACACACCAACAGGTGACTCACTGGATAGTTACTGACACACTGACTCTGCATAGCCATTCGTATGGCTGAATCAGGTGATATATGGAGGTCTTGGCCTGTGCCCTTTAAATACTGTCCCTAATGTTGGAGACTGTCTGTGGAAGTCCTTTCCTATTTCCACTGATCTGAGATTGATCCCAACAAGCCAAGCACGCTAAACCTCATCACTGGGTCAACATGTGAAACTCTCCCAGACAATCAAGAAAGGGTGATGGAGTTGATCGCTCCATGTAACATACTGTACCTACTACCAGTGTGCTGGCTCTACAAAAACTGAGATAAAATTTAGTCACAATGTGCCAGCTTCTGCTGCTTCAGCTGCTTTATGTGTTTCTTGTGCAGCAAATATGATTATTTATTGAATAGTAAGTCATTGGCTTTCAGCGATAATGTATTATTTACAAATCTTTGCTTTATCCCCAAATGCAGGGGCGAACAACTTGTTGCATCATTCCCAAAAAGACTCATGGCTGTATTAGCTCAAAAGGGTGCTTCTACTAAATACTGAGCAAAGGGTCTGAATACTTATGACCATGTGATATTTCAGTTTTTCTTTTTTAATAAATCTGCAAAAATGTCAAAAATTCTGTGTTTTTCTGTCAATATGGGGTGCTGTGTGTACATTAATGAGGAAAAAAATGAACTTAAATGATTTTAGCACATGGCTGCAATATAACAAAGAGTGACAAATTTAAGGGGGTCTGAATACTCTCTGTACCCACTGTATATGTATATTCCACTAGAAATGTGCAGTATATACCGATTCATTTCTTTAAAAAATGGTTAGGTTTTCAGAGAACAGGTTTTTTGATTTTGAACATATCAAATAGAACAAAGAATAAAGCAGAGAGGCATTTTAAAAAATTGTACAGACATTTTTCATGAAACTTTAAAGAGCTACTTTCAATTTGCACCTGTAAAAAAATGTACCAGATTTTAAAGAGATATCTTAATGCGCTAGGGCACCAGTTTAATGTTTGTGTAATGTGTTGCTCGACCATGTCAGGAGTCAAAACTGTTTGTAGATTATGTGAATGGACACACACACACACACACACACACACACACACACACACAGACTACTCACACACAGTGATCATTGATAGCGATATTGATGCACACTTTCAGATAATCTTTCTGGAAAAGCATTCATAGTCAAAATAGTAAAAATGAAAGACAGCTGGAAAAAGAACTTCAAACCTAACTTATTTTCTCACCTTCACACAGCTGGCAAGTGACTGTGTGAAGTGTGTGATCCCTCCTCCCTCTATATTCTGCATCAGAAAGTTGTGGGGGATTAGGGAGCAACATACTGTTTGACTATTGGTGTTTTTCTATCAGCACGGGTCAGCCCCCTTTAACTGAGCCAAGCCAGATGGGCACGGGTTGGCCTCCATTTTCATCTTTGCCTAGCAGCGGGATATAATTGTGTTGACTCAGATCACCCGACCCTGCTTCTACCCAGGCCCGAGTGGGGCCGAAATCTGCCTTCAACAAAGCTAGCTTATTGAGACATGTGATTGGCTGAAATTATGCACCGAGGGAAAGTCACTTTGTACAGTATCAGTTATTTCATCAAAGCAAGATTTGAATATGGAATTTCCCACTTGAGGCACCTTTGTTTACACAGCTAACATGGTTTTTAGTGGTGCTGCAGTCGACATATACCTATGTCACTCATGGTTCCTATTGTGCTTAGAGAGTACCTAACCTGAAGTACGAGCTAAAAAGTTCCTCAAAATAGTGTTCTGAGAACTATTATCATCCTCAATTCCTGCAGTGCAGACACACAAAAGAGGGGGTATTTTTTCCCAGAAGTTCTAAAAACTAGGAAAAAGCTTCTCCAGTCTGAAACCACCTTTTTCTGATGAGGGGTTAAAATAACGCCCAGCATCAATGATTCCATGTTGCAAGTTAGTATCATCACACCAATACCATGAGTTACGTGTGGCTTCACAGCAGCTCATGCCACCCCCACGTGATCAAGGTACAGAAGACAATGCATTTATGGTGCAGTGGAAACACAACTAACTTGCTAACTTGGGAGCAGCTCAGCACGGCTCTACCATACACGTCTTAGCTCAGCAGGTCTGACCTGGGCTGATGGAAAAACATCTGACAAACACTTTAGCTTGAATGTGGCTGCGCCCCTATTCACACCAGGTGATAGAACATTAATTTAGGAGTAATTGTTTCTTTCATTCAATGACAAATGTCTGGCAAAAATATGAAAAAATGAAACAAGACACTAAAAATGTAATGGCCATGGCTGCCCTGAGTTAATCTTAAGATAGATGAATCATTTACAACGCTTACTGTAGCCCCCCACTTGGCTTTCCCACAGATCTAGCAAACCAAGATTCACTGTCCTGACTCTTGGGGAAATTAGAGTATAATTCACCACAATCTGTAACTCCACATTTATGGCCAGGAGTGTATAACCACAATCGTAGATTACAGCCCAGTCTTGCCTTTCTGTTCTTTGGACATGAGGGCAGCCTTTCTCATGTCCAAGTTATAAAAGGTTTCTTGAACAGCTACAGCTGTGCTGATGATAATGAACAGAAAGCATCTGCTGGTGGTCTGCATCAAACCCAAGCTACACAAAATGGTTACACTACAGTATAGTCATTTTGTCTTAAAGGAAATGCAGTGGTTGAGTATGGTGAGACCTGGTATGTGCTTAATTCTCACACATTCAAGTCTTAAAATGTGTCCAGCAGTGTGCAGGACATATTCATTTTATAGCAAAAATCTTAGATTAGGCTTTTGAAACACTGCAAAATTGTTCAATTTCTATTTGACCATCATGCACCCTTGGATTTTAAAAATGCTTTACTGTTAAATTAATCTGTGATTGAAGAAACATCCAGCTTTTCAAAACCAACAAAGTCATCAATCAATCAATGCCAGAAAAAAAGTGAAAAAAGAAACGTTTTAATGATGCAAAAGTAGGACATCTTTGATCATAGCGAAATGTTCAGTTCTATCATTAATCTATGTTTCAGGTGTTTATGACCAGTTGTGGGATCCACGCACCTAAAAAAATCTCTGTCATATTGGAATGCACAAGAAAAAGATCTGTGGTTGTCTTCTTGATCATGTTACAGTGTGTGATGTTTTCGGAGAAGCTAAAGAACCTGACAGGCACTGGTGTACCATTTCTTGAGTCTCTCAGTGGATTTGGATTTTCGTGCAGTGAATATCATCTGTGAACCCCTACCATGATGTACAGCATGCATTGTGAATCCTGCTATAAATATTTTTTGCTGAATACTTCAGCATGTGGTGCCTCTCTCCACATGGGGTACTATGAGAGGTTACTGGAGTGAATATGAGAAAATGGACCCTTGAGCAGACAAGGTAGAGGTCCCCCCACCCACCACCACCACACACTGTATAGGAAGCCCAGAAAGAGACATTAAATGTGGTTATGAATTGCAATAGTTTTGAATCTCTCTGTGATGGTTTTATATCCCTTTGTGATCATTTTACATTTGTGGTCATTTTGCATCCGTTTGTAGAGGTTTTACATTACTTTATCATAGTTTTTAATTTTTTGTGGTTTATTGTAATTCAGCCTCTTTCTGTAGTCATTTGTAATTATTTTGCATCCCTTGGTAGACGTTTTGTGTCCCCTTATGTCAATGGTCCCCAAACGTTTCATGTTGCACCGTACACATCAGTTATATTCAGCGGTGCCCAAGTTGGTAGGGGGATGAGGGGTTGCAGGGGATTGTCACATAGGTGTACGATCAAATGTGAGGAGACTTATTTGTGTTTTCAGCCTTTTCAGAAAAAAACTTGGGAAAAAATCAACTGGACTAGGTTTCTAGGTCGAAGACATTTCACCTCTCATCCAATAGGCTTCATCAGTTCTGAACTGATGAAGCCTCTAGGTCTTCAAGTTTTTTCAGCTTACTATGACCGGGATGACTGAGAATCTGCACAGACATGTTCTTTATATATTGTTTTTATGCAGTCAAGTGATTGGTCAGTACCAAGTCATGGTACTTCACCACCATGAGAGATTTTGTATCAACCGTGTAAAAAAGCAGGTAAATAGCATTAATGAATAAGCTCAGTCATTTTCTATATTAACAGTATTTTAAACACTCCCTATACAGAAACTAAAACCATTACTGAATTGCCTCTGCTCACAGTTAATGTCTGTCAATCTGTCAGTCCTGGATTATCTTATTTGTCTGTGCCATAGTACTCCATTGTTGTTCAAAATGATTAAAAACACATCAGGGAAAAACACTGCTGCACCAGTTGACCCTAATATTTTTTAAAGATGTTGCCTCAAAGGCTCCAAACAACCGTAACTTTTTACAGCATGTGAAGGGTCCATGCACAAGATATCTGGTTATTCTTAACAAATATCGGGACTGACAGACTAACAGACATTAACAAGCAATTCAGTGTTGGTTTTATTCTCTGTATGGGGAATGTTAAAAATACTGTTAATATAGAAAATGACAGTCCATATACTTTAAGAACCAGTCAAAAACCTTTTAAGCCAACCAGTAACAGCAAAAAGAGGATGAGGCACATTGTAGTCAGTTTATTACGCTATTAGCTTCAAAGCCCAGTAACAGTATAAGGCCTGTAGCACAATAATCTAAATACTGTACATACAGTACACACACCCCTTCATCCATCTAAGTGCATTCACCTGCCCAAAGTAATGTTGAGCTTGCACCATTTTGTATTCAGAGGACAGAAATCTGTGCAGTTCTTAGTTATCTGATAGCATAGTGTACCTGAACACACATAGCATGCAGTCACACAGTCACAGACACTGCAGTGAATAGAGCAGTGCTGTGTAATCTTATCAGCAGAGAGTAGACCAGTTTACCTAAATAAGTAAATGTGTAGTCAGTCCACTGCTCAGACTCCTGTCACACTTCCTTTTATCATAAAGGAAAAAGACTTTGTGCAGTTTTTCTATAGTGTATGATTTAGTCATATACATAAAAAGAAAGTTAAATATATAATCTATACATCTTTAGATTTAACACGAAAAATGGTAGAAACCTCAGGAAGACCAATAGGTGGGGGATCCTTCTCCTGGGACATAGATGTCATGTGTACAGAATACATCATTCAGTATTGGCAATCAGAATGACAAAATCAGACATTGAAGAACATGATCTGGGACGACAATCAATGTCCAGGTGCCACCAAAGAGTCAAAAGCTGCACACTCTCCCCTCCCGACAAACGTTTTGTTTACCTCAAATGAGTCTGACTTTGTTATGGAAGCTGCTTTCTGATGCATAACCTGTAGAAGGATTATATCAAACCAATCACTTGAAGTAGGACTAGGAGTTCATCCATCCATTATCTATGCCACTTATCCTAACGAGGGTCAATGTCAGCTGGCATTGGGAGAGAGGCGGCGTACACCCTGGACAGTTCGCCAGTAAATCACAGGACTGACTAAAGTTTCACCACTCACTAACTAGATTTGAAATCTCTAGTTCCCATACTTACTGCTGTCGGCCTGTGGAGCTGCCCATTGTATAGGCTGTATTTATTCAGGGGATTGGCCATTCTCTCCTTCTCATCATGCGGTCTGCTATGACTCTGCAAGGTAGGGACACAGACAAACTGAAGTGATTTTCATTTTGTCAGGTTAAAGCGAGTCTGTCCAAAAGGAGAAATTAGATCTGTTATAATTCAAATAAAACAGCAGTGGGAAACTTCAAACATTTACAACTTGTCTTTCTCCCTGCAGATGAAACAGAAGCTGCAGTTTAGGAGGAAAGATTTTATCAAATCACTATCAATATCAGTTAACAAACTTGTTAGAGGATTAAAGACTTACAACTGTTAAAAAGAAAAACTTCATCTAAGGTCAATATTTCGCCCACCATGATTAGGCCTACTGTGGTCATGTTTGGACTTTGAAATTCACTGTAGATCAAGAAGGTTCTTTTAGAACAGAGGGATAACAAATGAAAGCTACTTATGGAGTAGATCAAATGTTGGTTTTGCTTTAAAACCATGTTATATCCATCCCTAAAGCTAAAGTTACTGTTGCTACACCACTGTTCTGACGGGTTGTGCTGCACTGTTGAGATGTGTTACCACAGAGTCTATCAGTTTGCTATCCCGTTACTCTAACCTTAACAAAGACTGTGGGTCCGCACAGCCTTCAGAAGTGCTAGGTAATACAACTCAATAGGTGCCACAAATCGACAGCACACCAGCTTTCTGTTCTTATACGGCATATACTGTATGCAGATTATGGTGTTAGTAGTGGCAAATTTACCATTTGACCATTTATTGGGAATTTTTGAAATGGGGAATTTTTAATGCCAGACAGAATCTGACAAAAGCAGGCTTCATTTCAAGTCTCCAGCCATTGACTCTCCTGGCTAAAATGAAAACTGCTGCTGGTAGATTTTGTCTGCTGTAGCTATAAGGTCATCTCCACGAATTATTGAAACACTGTGTCAACTATATATTTTTTAAACAAACAAGAATCCAACTGAAAGGTTTTAAATATGCACTTTATAGATACATACATACAAAATCAGAATCTCAGAATCAGAATCAGCTTTTTTGGACAGGTGTGTCAGACACACGAGGAATTTGACTCTGGTACATCGGCTCTCAATGTGCATGTACATATCCCCATGCAAGGGGGCATGCAAAGTATTAATTACACAATACACCCAGTGAACTTCAAACATCGCACTCAGTGATTCACATGGTGGAGTTGGATATGTCATTATGCTTGGTGAGGTAGTGAGGGGTTATAACATATTAAAACACAATTTATATTCAGACTTGTTTCCATTGCTTGGTAGAGAATGTCCTGCTATTATTCAGGTCCCCCAAAACAACACTGTTGATGAGATGCTCTTACAAAAATACCTTGTGGAACATTTCTGTATTATTATTGTGCATGTCTACAAAGGGGTTATTGCACTTATATTCTCACATTTCTCACATTTTTGTACTTGCCATCAGTCTTACTGTGGCACAGAAAAAGCTGTTGTAAAATCTTGTTCTGTGTGTGATGATACTGTCCACCCTGCTGTGCCTGAGGTTGTAGGTGCAGTTTTTGTGTCTGAGCAGGGAGTGAGCTGGGTCGTGTGGGTCTCTGAGTATGTTCTCTGCCCTTTTACAAAAGCATTGTGTGTCCATAGCAGGCAGTTCAGTCCCAGTGATCCTCTCTGCGGTCTTTATGACCCTTTAAAGAGCCTTCCTCTCTGCCTGTGTTGTGTTACCATACCAGACTGTGATGCCAGTAGTAAGGATGCTCTGTACGAGTCCTCTGTAAGCCTGGGTGAGAGGGCAATGGTTCAGCCCAGCTTTTCTGAGCCACCTGATGAAGTATAGATGCTGCTGGGCTTTCTTCACTGTGGCGGCTGTGTTCAGTAACCAGCTCAGGTCAGATGTCACGTGCAGACCCAGGAACTTGTGGCTGTCAGCCCTCTCCACCTCAGTCCCTTTGATGGTCAGAGGCAGCAGAGGGGAGGGGTTCTTCCTGAAGTCTACTATTAGTTCCTGTCTTGTTTATATTGAGGATGAGGTTATTCTCCTCTCCATAAACAAGAATTTCGGTCACCAAGCTTCTGTAACCTGACTCGTCTCCCCCTTGATGAGGCCCAGAATGGTGGTGTCATCAGCATATTTAATGATGATGGTGTTGTCATGGTTGGAGACATAGTCGTGGGTGTACAGGGTGAAGAGTTTGGGGCTGAGACAGCAGCCTTGCGGTGAGCCTGTACTGATTGTGAGCTCAGCAGACAACAAACTAAGCAGTATAAACAGGCAGTAAGCGATTGTGAAATGAGATAAATAGGAATAAAAATAGAGTACTTAGAAATAGAGACCTGCACAAATTGTGAATGCAATATGTTTGATAAGAGTAGGTAACATGTTGGATGGAGTACAAAATTTCAAAACTGCTGGAGTGCTAACTTTCCAAAAGCCGATAAAGAACAGGACAAAGCCATTAACATTAACCTGAACTCTGATGGGATATTTTGGACATCCCGCCTCTCCCAGAAGTTTCAGAAGTTTCAGGAGTCTACCACACATTGATAGCACCTCCCTGACACCCATACATCATATACAGTATCTTGAAAACTCTTTTTTTTCTTTGATTGAGCAAGAGGTGGTGCTGAGGGAGAGTAAGTGAGCGAGCATCCTAATACATCTTTCTTTGTGCTGTTTTCCTCTCACTTTTCCTTATGGGTGGGCTTTAAGGCTCATTTGAGAATTACCAGATCTGTACAGAATGGATCACTGGCAATCACAGCCCAGTGCATTGATTAGTTTTCTGTCCGACTTGACATAACATATACGTAGGCAGTGATATTCTCACAAGATCCAGGCAGCTGCAGTTTTTAGGCGCTTTTGAACCAGAGGTACCTTTTCAAAATATTTAGAACTGTTGGATGAAATACATCCTTTTTTGTGCGTCTGCACTGCAGGAATTGAGAACTAGTAAAGTTAAATTTTAGAATGTTGTTTTGAGGCACTTTTTTAACTCCTACTATCTCAGCACAATAGGAACTATGGGTGGCATAAGTGTACGTTGACTGTAGCAATGCAGCAGTGCCAACTAATAGTGATCAGTAGCCATCACCAGTGGCATGGGGAGCTGCAGCTTGCCAACAGAATCCACTGCATAAGGTTAGTGGCTCCTTATATAATCAACGCTAGCAAAATAAAAAGAAAAACACTTACCGGTAATGTAACATTGGTATGTGTTAATCATTGCGAGCTTGCTACTGAATTGCTAACACATGGCTGGCTTAGTGTTATGACACTTCAGTGTTCCTACTGGGAGTGTGAATGCAAACACAAAAAAAGCCCATTGACTGTACAGGTAGGTACAGTACTGTGCAAAAGTCTTAGGCCACCATTAGTTTTACTGTTTTAGCAAGGTTTATGATCATTTATATAAATTTCTCAGTCTCTTTATTAAGATATAACCAAAAAATACAGGAAATATATACACAAAATTAAAAAACACAGCATTTTCAGAACAAAATTGCTTCTACTGTCCAAAGTAAGTATTTAAAGTGGCCTCCTTTTGCACTTACCATAGCTTGAATTCTTTTGGGGAAACTGTCTTGAAGTCTTGAAACCATGACAGACCCCCCACTGTGTTTCACTGAAGGCTGCAAGCACTCCTGATCAAGCTTCTTCGAGCCGTGAAAGGATCAAGTTGGCATTCAGATGAAGCTGCCAGATGATTGTCCAGCTCCTTGCTGGGTTTCTTCTGGTCTCTCCAGAAGGAACCCTGAGAAACTTCTTATCAGATTTTGACAGTTTTCTTGGTCTTCCACTCATTCTTGTCCTTGACCTCTCTGGATTCTTCATATTTCTTTAGAACAACTTGAATACCACATCCTGAGTGTCCAGTTTGTTTGCAGATTTTTTTTCTGACATTTTTGTGTTTTTTAATACTAAGGGCATAGTTCCTATATTTTCTAGTTGAGACTGAGAAATAAATCTATATATTGTCATCATATCATTGCTCTAACAACAAATCTAATGGACTTTTACACAGTACTATAGTTCTTGGTGGAGCTCCTCACTGGGGTAGTCCCTAGAATTTGGTTTTTGGAGTCAGGTGCAGCAGTTACTCTCAGCCGACATCAATACCCTAGGACATGATGCCTCCTGCCTGTCCCCTCAAGGTTTTTACTTTCGATGCCGGCCTCCTGCCCATCCTCCTGAGGGGCCTCACCTTTGCTGTCAGCCTCCATGTTGGCAGTTCCTTTTTCCTGTATGGACTCAAGGCCATCCTCCTTAGCAGCCCCAGCTTCCTGCCCGGCTCTGAGGCCATCCTGCTGGGGTTCTCCCTGAAATCTGTTTTGGCAGTGTGGGATGTCTGTGTTATTGTATCATGCAATAAGCTGGATACGTGCAAATTATATCTTATGATAGATCAGGAAAACACATTGTTAATCGATTCCTTACACTTTTGATGTTGTGTTTGGAAAAGCAAATGCTGCGTATCGTTTTTACTTTAGCCCTATCCACGCTTTTTCAGTGGAGAAAGTGTGTCAGCCTTGCAGTGCCTAGTTACAGTTGCTCTGCTATTACTAAACAGTTACTGTTCAGAGTAGGTTTTTGTCAACAGTGAATTGTCTCCTTGGCATTAGTCCTGGTTTGCAAACTAACAGATAGCAGTACTTATTTTTGCCTTCAGAAACCATTTGTTTGCTGCATGTTCATGCACAGTAGGAAAACAACTTTCACAAACCTGAGAATTGCCTGTGCTTGATTATCCATCGTACCAATGCAAAGGGCTTCATTTTGTTTTGTTAAAGTTTTTTTTGTTAGTTCATTTTTCATACACTGAGTGTTTTATATCTGTGTAAACATTATGTTGCACTCTGCTTCCAGCTGAAGTGGAAGTAATCCTTCACAACATGACATTATACAGCCCTTTTCACTTTTTGTTCACCTTGATGCCAAAAAATATTATGTTCTACTTTATAATCAAGGGAATAAACATTAAAAAAGGGGAAAAGGCTTTTATACATAAAATGTGCATTAAAACTAAAAGGAAATTCTCACTAGATGAGACATAAATCTAAAAGACACATAATTTCCTTCTTATTAAACAAAAATATTGACAATTGGCTAATTTGTTTAGATGCAGAAAAGGGAATCAAGTACAGTTTGACTAGCGTTGACCCATCTCAGCATGGCTGAGTCTTTTCTGGGATTTTCATCTTTTAGATAACGACTTTGCATGACTCCTTAGGAGGCAGGGCATGGCTGTAAATAGATACACAGAGGAAACTAAGTGGGTGATCATGTTGTTTCAGCCTTCCTAACAACACACAAGCAGAGACACCCCCCTCCACAAATCCAAACTCCCTGTTCCCAAACTGACTGACAGTCTGCAAACATCATCAGTCAAACAGGCGGTAACTGTCCAAGCCATCCAATCAGCTGGCTGCCCAGTCACTGATAATGTACGCTTTTAGCCTGCCAGCAGGACAGTTGTTCAGGCAGTCAGCCACCCAGAGAGCAAGTCACAAAGCAGTGGTTCAACCAGTCAGTCAGTCAACACCTTTTGGCTCTTGCTATCAGGAAGAATTTCCTCTCACTGTCTTCTCCTCCCATAACACCTGGACACACACAAATGCATCCAGACGCATGCAGAAAGACAGACTCACACAGGCACCAGTGAGCCAAATGGCTGCTCCTGTCACTCTTTGTTACACCTAATTCTCAAACAAGCAGCAGTGAAATCTCACATCTCACAACAGATGTTTCTCTTTCAAGTAATCAGATCCTCTACCTCCAGAGCTTTCTCTGGCTATATAAAACCACTGGACTTGGATTTCTTTGCTATGTAGTTGACAGTTTTAGCTCATGATCTTATCCAGCGCAGTTTACTGAGTGAGCAGGACAAGCTTCACTACTGCCTCAGACAGACCATCACAAGACAAGCATGTCTGCTGTAGATACTATCAAAATGGTGTTGTGTTATTACCAACTATACACCTTTTCATTTAATTTTTGGCTTTTTAGAGGTTACATGTTGCATTTAGTTTGTATATATAATGATATACAAGGAATTAATCCATGTGGAGCTACCTATTTTTAATCATTTTCTATACATCTGCATGCATACTTTTAAAGGTAAGCTTTAGTAGCATCTAGTGGTGTGGTTGCAGATTGCAACATCCTGAATACCCCACCCCTCAATTTTGGGCGTGAGAAAACCTACGGTGGTTGTCAGGTGCCGACCACACTGAGTAGGAATATGTTAAATGATGAGGTTACTTTAGATAGCTATACTATGCTTTAGATAGCCATAGCTAAAGCTGAATTTAGTTGACCCCTTCAGTATCTACAACTACTGTATAGGTCATAACTCACATATAAGGTAGTGAATATTAATCTTACTTTTCCCGCATTGCCGCATGTTATTGCTAATGTGATTTAGCTGTGTTTCATGCTAACAATAATTACAGGAAAGCATTAGCAGGATACACATTTTTAATCTGTCTGAAGAGTCAAGAACGCACATTTCACCCGCTAATATTACAGAATTTAAAGAGAGAGGCAGAGGTGGTGGAACAGTCAGTACTGGCAAAAGAAATACAGCTGTTGGTAACTATGCCTAACTATGCCTTACTTGCTAGGCTAAATTACCTGTCCAACAACAGGCAACTTTGCCATTACTCCTATTTGAAGCTGCTGACTAAAGATAAACATAAATGCATTAAGGTTGTTATTCACATCAGCACTAATGACTCCCATCTACAGCAGTCCAAGTTCACTAAAATTAAATTTGAGTCGGTGTGTAACTTCACCAAAACAATGTCAGACTCCATAGTTTTCTCTGAACCCCTGCCCGGTCTGACCAGTGATGACATGTTTAGCCACATGTCGTCATTCAACTGCTGGCTGTCGAGGTGGTGTCCAAAAAACAATGTGGGCTTTATAGAAAATCAGAAAACATTTTGGGGAAAACCTGGTCTGATTAGCAGAGACAGCATCATCCCACTTTGGATGGTGCAGCTCTCATATCTAGAAATCTAGACGAGTTTATTTTACAACCTAAATTATGACAACCCAGATTTGAGACCAGGATGCAGGATCACAGTCTTACACGCCTCTCTGCATCTCTTTGCAGCTGCTACCCACCCAAAACTCCCAGTACCCCATAGAGGCTGTGTCTGCCCCCACCACCTAAATTATATAAATCAAAAATCAGCTGAAAATGAGTTATTCATAAGAACCTAATTAAAATTAAGGTGACAAGTCTTATAGAACAATATAACAAGACAATGAAAGATAGTCAAATAACATATAAAAAGCCCTTCGTAGTGCCAGAATCCGCATATTATTCATCACTGATGGATGAAAATAAGAACAACCCCGGGCTTCTTTTCAGCACTGTAGCCAGTCTGACAAAGAGCCACAGTGCTGTTGAGCTTAACATTCCCTTAGATCTCAGCAGCATGAGCTGACTTCATGAGCTTCTTCAAAAATAAAATCACAACTGTTAGAGAAAAAAATTAATCAGATCCTTCCCATAACTCTCACAGACGTGGCATCAAGTACAACAGTTTTAGAAACATCTGTCAGACCTCATTTATACTTAGACTACTTCTCTCCCATAGATCTCTCTGGGTTTACCTCAACAATTGCTTCATCTAAATCATCAACATGTCTCCTGGACATCTCTTTCCCCTAATCAACACAAACATACTAGATCTGATCAACCTCTATCTATTAACAGGCTATGTTCCACGGCTTTTAAGGTTGCTGTAATTAAACCTCATCTTAAAAAGCCTACTGTTGACCCAGGTATTCTGGCTAATTATAGACCACTATGTAATCTTCCCTTTGATTCTAAAATCCTTGAAAAAGCTGTTGCAAAGTAGTTATGTGACCACTTGGACGGGAATGATTTGTCTGAGGATAAATAATATGTCTGTCTTTTAAGCCAAGAGCTGCCAGAAAAAAAATTCCTTGTGCTATGCATAATGACAATAAAGATTCTTGACTCTTGACATCAGTCTGGTTTTAGAGTCCATCATAGTACAGAAACTGCTCTGGTGAAAGTCAACCAACATTGTTAATATTAATGATGAATCATCCCTGCAAACTAAAGTTAATCATGGTGTTCCACAGGGTTCTGTGTTAGGTCCAGTTCTCTTCACTTTATACATGCTCCCTTTAGGCAATATTATCAGGAAACATGGCATAAAATTTCATGGCTATGCAGATGATACTCAGTTATATTTATCTCTGTACCCAGATGATCTGATCTGATCAACTGGTCAAACGTCAAGCATGTCTTAAAGACATAAAGGCCTGGATGTCCTGTAATTTCTTACTTCAAAACACAGACAAAATGGAATCTATTATACTTGGGCTCGAATATCTTAGAAATATGCTGTCTAATCATTAGTACTATTAGCATAGTATTAGCATCATAGTTACTCTATATGACATAGCTCTGGCATCCAGTACTGCTGTGAGGAACCCTGGAGTCATTTTTGACCAGGATATGTCCTTTAAATCACACATAAACCAAGTCTCTAAAACTGCCCTTTTTCGCCTGCACAATATCTCCAAAATCAGGAGCATCTTGTCTCAAAGTGATGCTGAAAAACTGGTCCATGCATTTGTTACTTCCAGGCTGGACTACTGTAACTCTTTACTATCAGGATGTCCCAATAATTCCCTAAAAAGCCTCCAGTTAATCCAAAATGCTGCAGCCAGAGTACTGACAGGAACTAGCAAGAGAGATCATATCTCTCCCATATTAGCTTCTCTCCACTGGCTCCCTGTAAAATTCAGAATAGAATTTAAAATCCTTCTCCTAACATACAAAGCCCTTAATAACAAGGCTCCATTGTATCATAAAGACCTCGTAGAGCCTTATCATCCAAACAGAGCACTTTGCTCTCAGAGTGCAGGTTTACTTGTCGTTCCTAGAATCTACAGAAGTAGAATGGGAGGCAGAGCCTTTAGCTATCAAGCTCCTCTCCTATGGAACCAACTCCCAGTCTCAGTTTGGGAAGCGGACACCCTCTCTACCTTTAAGATTAGACTTAAGACTTTTCTTTTTGATAAAGATATAATATTGTCATTTTTCAATATAATCCTAGTAGGACAGCAAGGGAGGGTAGAAAGGTACTTAGTATATTGAGATATGTCTTCTGATATTTCATGGCATCATAACAACTAATGTGGCTGAACAGGGATAAGACTGACAGTCATCTTGGTAACTGTAAGCAAACAGGGGCCTGGGCTGCCCTGTTGCTACTGAGTATATTTAACCATACCAGTGGTTTATAGTCAACAGGGTGGCCTTCACTTGGGACCATGTAGTGGTGTATATGAAATTATTGGACATGCATTCTCTGATAAATTTAGTTTGGTGTGTCATCCCTTAGTTATAGGCCTAGGCTGAGAGGCGTCCCATGATAGAGAACTCTTCTCCTCTCCTCTCCTCCCCTCCCCTCCTTCTCCATCCTTCTATATGCCACCATTACACATCACTAACTTTGTGTCTCCTCTCTCCCATAGTGTGTCCTCTCTCTCTCCCTGTACCTTTCTGCAGGTTGCCCTGGCTCTGGAGCTGCATGTTTTTGATGAGCAGTCACCAGCCACATCAACCTGACCAGTGTTTGATATTTTGCTGTTGATTTTGTTGTGTCTTGCTGCTTTTCTTTACTTTTCTCTCTCTTCTATCCACTCACCCCAAGTGCTTGCTCAAGGGGGATATGTTTGGTTTTTCCTTTATAATATTAATAATAATAAGGTCTAGACCTGACTTTATAAATTGTCCTGACATGATCTTTGTTGTAATTTGGCCATCGCCATTGTCCGTCCCAATCAAATTTTGCTTCCTCTTTCATACATTCACTGCTTTGACCACAAGAATTCACGTCCCCTTCCTTTTTCTTGTGGTAAATTCTTGTGGTATCATCCTTAATTTCTCCCAATTTTGGTTAATAAACTTCTCATGACACTGATTCTTCTCCTTAGCTTTCCAAGCCAAGCTATAGCATCACTAAGTTCAAGTTACTACTTCAACATGAAAACACAAAATTCCCTCTCTAGAGTTGATGTCAGGTTTGTCCACTCTGGGGTACTGCAGAAACATGGCAGTGCAACATGGCAACCTCCATGAAAAGGAGCTTGCTCCCTCTGTAAAATGTTTATTCTAAGCTAAAGGATGATTACACACTAATTAAAACAGAATTATGAATACTATATTTCATTTCTGTTGACAGATCCCTTCAAATACTGCACACTACACCTTTAAAATTGCAAAGAGCCCATAATTTGTGTGTGTGGGAATATAGTGATTTCACTATTTGTGTACCCTTTTTACTACATTTTAAGCAGCCATATTTTTTTAATTCTTACAACTAAATTATGTGTGTTCTAAATGGACAAGAACATATTTTACTGTAAGAAGTTGTTAATTGAAAGGAAATTTAAACAATTAAAGGAAACGTAAAGTCATCAAATGGCTTTAAGTGTGAAACATTTTATAAAATGAACAGTAAAGTAGCAGTGCCTCATCTGAAAATGTTCCTCTGTCTCATAAACAGCAAATTATCACAATAGATATACAGTATGTTATCTTCAAGGCCATATATTTAGCTTTAGTGACCTCTAAATGGTGACAGTTGAATAAAGACAAACACAAAGAGAGAAGTGCCTGCCCACACACACACATGCAGGACATCACTTGCAAACAGGACACAGACATCAGTATGTACACAAAATGCCATCTCACACAAACCCATTCATATACACTTTAAGCAGGTGTATGCACATTCCCATGAGACAGTCCAGCTTCTCTGGCAGCATTTTCACTACTTTGTCTAGACATAAACAGTCATTTTCTAACAATCTTTCCAGAATCTAAAATCTTCTGTGAAAGGCATTATGAGCTGTTTTGATCTCAGGTTTAAGTCCTACTCATAATTTCCCACCACTTTTACCTCCATAAATCCAATCTTGCAAAATTGCTTTACTCTAAAGACATAAATTTAGAATTGTGGTACAAAAAAAATTGATACATGTCCAACATATTTCAACTACCTCTGGGTATTGTGGAAATATATGGGGCTCAAAAGGGCTTCTTGTTATGGTTTTGAAGATATTCCAACTCTTGTGTTATTGTTTTATAGGTTTTATGGACATAAGTCCCACTGAAATTAAAAATGCATTACTGTCATTAAGACAATGTTTTTCTTACTCTGTAAAACCTTCTTCTGTGAATTGCTCATCTTTTAGACAGTGTACACAGAGGTTTCATTGGACAGCCACACATTAAGTTTCATATGTTGTCTAATGATGTATAAGTGCACAGTATGCATAGCAGTAGTGCCCAGTTGCTGTTTGTCAGGGCCATAGTGTCAGTTTGTAGTACAGACAACACAATGTCATCATCACAGCTCTGCTTTCCCAGCTAGTTTGCTGTTTATTGGCTTTCTCAAGCCTGGACTACATGCATCATGGTCAACTATAGCTTCAGGAGCCAAACATATGGTGCCAATAACATTAATAGTTGGGAAACTCAGGACAGATCAGACAGAGGACAAGGAAGCAATTCAGATCTTCTCTTACAATCATCTGGCATAATTTCCATGCAGTACAGAAAAGATATGGAAAACAGGCAGAAGAATACTGAGTAATGAGCCTGAAGTTAGTTTATTCCAAATGCAGTGCTGTTTGCATGTAATGAATGTGATAATTTTAGTTTTACAAAATCATTTGGCAAAAAGCAGTACACAGTATCACCCAGGATCAAAAGTAAACAGCTAGAGAAATGTGCCAGCATACGCCTGCTCTGCAGCGAGCTGTCTGATAATTGGTGATTATCCCCCACCTCTGACTAGTGGGAGCTAATCAGCACTCTTGGAACCAGTTTTGTACTTTAATCTAAAGTGAAAGCTGTATTTTTTCCTGAAAACTTCAGGACTGAGATAGCTTAAACACTGGGTCATAAGGGCCCATTCAAACCAGTAGCAAGGTTTGTTGACAGCTGTACGTGGACAGATTGCAATGAATCCAAAAGGCTGTTGCCAGAAACCTAACAAGAAAGAACACATCTGATCAAGCACAGCACCTGTTCCCAGATTTTTGCATTTTCTCCTTATTTGTTTCAGAATTGACCTATTTCACAATGATGTCAGATAATAAACAATATGTTGCATTCTGGCTTTGATAGAGGGTCTAACTGACAAAATCACAGTAGTAAAACTGAGAGAGTGACCACAGATATTATTGAGGACAATGATATACAACATCTGATCTGGTGGCTCAAGTACAGGGGTTTTAGTGCTTCAAGTTCAAAGAAGAGTTTTATTACAAGGTTAATAAAGTTAGATACATGATAATTTTAGTTCATACATGAGTGTAGCTACCATTAAATTGGCATTTGTTTAGAATTCTAGGCAGTTTGTGATTATATAGTGACAATGTTTAGTTTAAAATCCATCCATCCATTTTCTTCCGCTTATCCGAGGCCGGGTCGCGGGGGCAGCAGTCTAAGCAAAGATGCCCAGACTTCCCTCTCTCCAGACACTTCCTCCAGCTCCTCCGTGGGAAT
>NW_018127913.1:1726577-1732694 GCF_001952655.1 Monopterus albus
ATCCTAGTTTAAAATATTAAAGTTTATTTAAGGAATCTCACATTTTACGTCATGGCATACTGAAGAAAAAACTAATGCTACATCATCTGCTAATGTAACTGTTAAGCTGTTCTTTTTATATAGTGCATAGCCACAGTGGCTACTTGACAAATGTAACTTTAATACAGCATATTAAAGATATCTTGATCTTTTTGAGATTGCCTGAATGGTTAAATAAAGTCTAACTAATTAACTACATTAGAGGCTGTCAATGTAAGTTTTAATAACTGTTTTGCTCAGATGGCTTACTTAATGTGTGTTTATATTAATGTTACAGTTGCCAAGGGAATATCACCACAGCTACGATACAAACGCAACAGCTTAATGGTTATGCTGGTAGATGATGTAGTCTTATTAATCTCATAACATTAATAGTGCAAATAGTGCATTAAATGCAAACTGTACACTATACTCTCTGTCTTACTGCTGTCATTTTGCCAGTGAACCCCCTAAAAAAATCGCAGAATGCAATGCACTGTTTACTCACTGACGTCACTATGACATAGGGCAGTTGATTTTTACTTGTCTATAAACCCTAAACGGGTTTGCTCCATGACATCATTCAATACAAAGGCCTCAGAGGCCTTCTGGCTCAGGTCCTCTACTTGTTCCGAGGGTTAAGTCAAAACTTGGTAAAGGAGTGTTTGTTTTTTTTGTGGTCCCATTTGGTGCAATATCTTGCCAGATTGTGCTTTCTCTTGGACACTAAAATTTTAATACTGCCTGTGCGATATGCAGTGTTAGCTCCACGGACTACCCACTCATTACATAGGAAAAACCCTGCAGAGATCATGTCCTGCAGATAAATGTTGGTTGGGGGAGTAAGAAAAGAAGAGAAAGAGGCATCACTGCACATGATGCATTTATTTTAGTGTTTAATGAGTGGGTTGGCTTTCCTCAACTCAGCAGGACTAGCTGACAGCCCTGGGTCATACTACCAAGTCCTCCCTTCTAAGTGAATAACTGCAGTCATGCAGCTTAGAGGTCACCCCATTGAAGTCCTCAGCTCCATTTAATCAGCGTCAACATGGGGAGCAGCTTTTCCGTGTGAGCCATGTTTCAACATGACAAGGCCTTGGTCATTATGTCTCCTACTTGTATTACTCGGGGCAAGCTTGGGACAAAGTCAACTTAACGTCCTGGTACTGTCCTTAGGTGGGAGTTTTCAGATCTGCAGCTATTTGACACCAATAGACACCTATATTAGAAGTTATTGGAAAAACACTTACAGTATGAACGACAACGATTGTTCCTTATTACTTCCTATTCATTCCTTAGTAACTATGTACATTTTTCTGTACTGTATTGTAAAATGCTATAAAAGCTTTTTGCCCATATGCTTCACTAACATGTGCTCAAATGCTGTTGCACATTAGTGACATTCAACCACAGCTTCTAACTGGTACGTTTCCTTCCTTCAGAGCCTTGTCCACAACTTAAATTGTAATTTAGTAATATAGTAATATGTGCATAAAAAGTGGCTAGTGCCATGATGGAAACCATAAAGGTTTCAGCCTGTCACAGTAGCATCTTGACCAACTTAGAAGAAACCCACTCATGGCATAAAGAACAAAAAATATTAGCAGCTGAAAAATTACAAGAAAAAAATGCATACTGTATGTAAATACAAGGCAGGAGTGAACAGAGGAGTGAACAGAAATAGAAGGAAGACTGAAGATCTGAAGTTTTGGTTCTACAATAGCTGTAGTCAATGAGCTAGAGTAACTGGAGCTACAGTAGGAGCAGACTCTCTCTTGAAACCATCATAAGCTTAACTTCAGGCACAAGCTTTTTTTGTGAACTAAAGGTCAAACTTATGGTTTCTCTTCCTGTGTGAACAAGGGTGCGGTCCTTGCTTGTTATGGTCCCTGAAAAACAATCACAATATGATAGAAAACAGCTGTCTAAGAATACACAGCAGCTGGGGTGTGTGCCTCTGCATGGCTGCATGTGTGTGTGCGCCTTTGTATTACTTACATTATGGGGACCAAAACCTGGTAACACGCTCACACTGTGAGGACTCGGCCAACTGAATATTAGGGTGGTAAAATGGTTTAAGGTTAGGTGTTAGGTTAAGGCTAGGGTCAGGGTTATTGTTAGGCAAGTAGTGGTTATGGTTAAGATTAGGATACGTCTATAGGAAATGAATGTAAGTCAATGTAAAGTCCCCACAAAGAATAAAAACACAGCGGTGTGTGTGTGTGTGTGTGTGTGCGTGTGTGTGTGTTTAAGCCTGTAGAAATAAACACAGGGCAGCAGCCTAATTGTCTAGAATGACAAGGGTTCATACAGCCAACAAATCAAGCGTTTTTTGATTTCTGTGGATTATTTCCTGCTGTGTAAGGTTTATCCAAAGCAGCAACAGCGCTTTCAATTTGTGTGTGAGTACATATTT
Source organism: Monopterus albus (assembly GCF_001952655.1). Classification (NCBI taxonomy): domain Eukaryota; kingdom Metazoa; phylum Chordata; class Actinopteri; order Synbranchiformes; family Synbranchidae; genus Monopterus; species Monopterus albus. The sequence continues at coordinate 1,729,012 of NW_018127913.1, forward strand.
GTGCATGAAAGCGAAAGGAAGTGTACATGTTTGTGTTGATGAAAGGGTGGAAGTTTTGAATGTGTGTGTTGTCAGTGACAGCTGTCATCTTGCACATGTTAGAAAAATTCCATTGTTCTTCTCTCTTCACACAGAAAGACATGGACAAGCATCTGAGTGATTTAAGCACATTCATGCCAGTTAGGAATATTATGCCACCATAAACATCAATACATTAAAAAACTACAACATGTGCTTATTTGACAATCAACACAATACGAATTGGACTGGCAGGAACTGTGTAAAACAAGAACACATGGTAATTTCCCATACAGAACTCATTTCAAGTGGGTGGGACTGCTGCTGGAACAGACACACCTCATCAGGCTGTGCAGATTACATTTTGATCACATTATGCTGTTGACTGGCTGGCCAAGCTGAAGAAGGTCACACTGGGACAACACTCAGAATCCAAGTGGATCTGTGTGTGTATAAATTTAAATGTCTGTAACAACATCTACTTTTACTTTTATTAAAACACTGCCTTTTAAAGCAGATCACTGACAGGTTTTCTTCAACAAACCGTGAGTTTGTCTTCATCTTTCTTCAATAAAGCCACATGGAATTTCTCTTCATTATCGTGCAGAAGCTTACATTAGCAGAAGATCACAGTCACCACTGGATTTTAGTTTGTAGGCCAAGTCCTGTCTTTACGCTGTCTTTACCTCTGTTAAGATTGATGCATCATCAGCGTGGCCAGAAACAGCCCTTGCATTCAAATTTTGAACTTGTGGGTTTGGAATAAAATCTGTAGGCTACACTGTCCATCTTTCTAACACAGTGCTGTGGACATTTGCCATTTATGCATAAACAGTCTAGGCATATAGGAATTCCTGTGCAACTCTCCTTTGGAGTCAGGTAAGGAGTCAAAGGCCAGAACGAACACTTAGTCTTAAAATAAAAAGTTACATAAAGGCAACAAAGTATTAAAAACTGCAATACAAAAATGCTATTTGTGACTGAGGGTGATTGCGGTGCAGCCGAAACAATTTTGACACTGGGTTAAATATAGTTTCAAAGTGAGTTTTTGAATAAAGGCTGCATATAGTCAACCTGTTTTAACAGCATTTCAGTTAAATTCAGTTTAAATGTAGTGCATGTTAAACTATAACATAAAAATGCTGTTGAGGAAAATGTTTTACATGTAAAATAAACATCTAAAAAGTTGCAATCACCAAACTCCTTACTGGGTTGGGCTATGAGGTTACAATCAGAGGTATATAAATAAACATAAATATCTTATCTATTTGCTGTTGTTCTGCTGCCAGTAGACAATTTGTCCCCATCAGGGCACATCTGGATATTTATATTACATGTAAAATCTTAATGTAAAAAAAGTGGGACTCCAGTTTTATCATCCTGTATCCAGCACTCTCACACATTACCCATTAACGTGGTGCATTGTAATATGAGTGCTCATTGATGATGGCTTTTTAAAACTCACCATTCATGTACTTAACTCAGAGTGTTTATACACAATTTAATTGAACTGGATCTGATTCTGGAACCACAAATTCCAAGTTTCTCAACTTAAGTTCTATTCAGCTCAGAGCTCAGAGTTAAGTTCAGTGCTTGTTAAGCCTGGTTCCCAGAACCGGCCCCAGGCAGTGATGTCAAAAAAAAAAATTCTCAAATCACACTGCATTGACCGTACATGCATTTTTATGAACTGATGAACTACAGTATATCTCCTCATTACTACAATGCACTTTCCCAGTGCCAGAAAAACTGATATGAACAAAAAGCCGTACATTTTTTGACAACAAAAACTCATAATGTTAACCATAAATCAGCTAAAGTTGGACACACTTTGAACGCTCACAGAATTTCCTACTGGAATAATGTCATCAGTCTGACAGTGGGTTTAACACCATTGTGTGTGTGAGGTATATGAAATCAGCTTCCAATATTTATTGTATAATTTGTTGGATTGCAAACATTTTATACATATGCCACAATGTCTTTTAAACTCACACGGGTCACATTCAGCCACCTACTTTACTAGGATGCCCAGTGATGCTTGCTGCTATATAAATAACACTAAACGCTAAAACAGCTGTATTATATGCTATGTAATGGAGTGTTAGAGCCAATGAAGCACATACTGTATGTACTGTTAAAAAATAAGGTCTGAGCAGTTAAGTTAGCTTTCGATATAAAATGTTGGAATAGGGTCTGAGGTAGTTCACTCATTAAGCATTAAAAAATGTATCACATCAGTTGTTATGATGTGATTACTTCCTCTTTTCTGTTTGATGCAAAAGAATAATGGTCATTGTTTCCTTTTATTTCTATAGTTCTGCCTAAGTTAATTTTTAATCATTCATTTTACAATATTGGCACTTAATGATAGACAAGTTGTGAAAGTTTGACAGCTGTTACCTAACTATTTGTGTTGGTGTTTCTGAGGCTCTTCCAGTAACTGCCAGGAATTCATGGAAGTTCAGTACTTCTGCCATGAAATTCAGAGAAATCCACAGGCATAGAGTGAAGCAAGATTGTGTATGAGCAAAATGTGCATCTGTTAGTGTGCACGTTCACACATACATTAATAATTACATATGAAATCATTGCATGTGTGTGTGTATTTACATGTTCATAAAGATGGCTGCCTCTCAAACTTCCACAGATATAGGATATGACTGATTCCACTAGGGAGTCGTCTGTTTTTCCCCTCATAATTTTGTTGTTGCGCTCTGCTGGCTGGATAATGTGGTAATTACCCTCAGTGTGAGATTTATGGAGTGGCTTAACTGTAATGTTTCTTAAGATTTGGGGGAGGAAAGGAGATTCATGTTTCCCAGCATTGTTCCACTTAAAGCTACGACTACCACATTGCTGGTAAAAATCATGCTGACAAAGCAATATTTATGCTGACTCTGATTTGAATTTGCACCGGCTGGGATCAATCATTGTCATGATTATTCCTTACTTTTTTATCTAATATACTTTTTGTCATGGGCAGCACGGTGGCACAGTGGTTAGCGCCGTCGCCTCACAGCGAGAAGGTTCCGGGTTCGGGCCCCACCTGGGACCTTTCTGTGTGGAGTTTGCATGTTCTCCCCGTGCTTGCGTGGGTTCTCTCCGGGTACTCCGGCTTCCTCCCACTGACCAAAGACATGCAGCTTAGGTTGATTGGTGTCTCTAAATTGCCCATAGGAGTGCGTGCGTGTATGTGTGGTTGTTCGTCTATGTGTTAGCCCTGCGATGGATTGGCGACCTGTCCAGGGTGTACCCCGCCTTCGCCCGATTGCTGGCCGGGATTGGCTCCGGCCCCACCCGTGACCCCGTTCAGGGACTAAGCGGTAGAAAATGAATGAATGAATACTTTTTGTCACATTTGGTCAAATTTGCATAGGGTGTATAGAAATATTAAACGTATGGGGATTTGATTTGATTTGATTTGATTTATTCTTTCAAGCATGTAAAGACAGTTGATATGTCAACACACATAATTTTACACATATCCAACAAATGCTAATCCAATATCAATTTGCTTATACCTAGTACATGCTTGAATGGAGTAGGAAGAAGTCAGACTTATCCAGTCCTACCCCATGACATCATCTTACCATCATTGGTTTGCAAGCAGTAAATAATTCTCTTCTACACCACACAAGTAATATACTAAAAAAATTATAACA
>NW_018127913.1:1732938-1738865 GCF_001952655.1 Monopterus albus
GTGTGATCCCTGTACCCCATCTTATGCACAATTCTTATCGCTCTTTTTTGTAATATATACAATGGTTGAAGTGAGCTTTTGTATGTGTTTCCCCAGTTTTCAACGCCATACTCTAAGTATGGTAGAATCAATGAGGAATACAAAATGCGTAGTGCTTTCCCGTCCAAAATATATCTAACCCTTGCCAATATCGATATATTCTTTGCTATTTTGTGCTGAACATATCTGATATGAGATTTCCAGGAGAATTTGTCATCATAAACAATGGCAGTGAGATCTGGGACATCTGAGAGTTGAGGTGATTGCTTTCAGCACTCATAAAACTTACAAATGGCAAATTAATTCTCATGCAGTCTGTGGATACACTCTACTATGAGGCCAAACTGTTAAAACTGCCATGTTTAATCTCTGAATGTTTGGCTTGACTTATGAAGCTGCTCTACCAAATACTTTTTTTAACAATAAATCAAAATGACTTGTATTGTTCATAGTTGTCACCACAAACAGTGTATGAAGATGGATGACCAGACAGCTCCCAGAAGTGAAGTGATTGCGAGCTGATTGCCTCCTGATGGCTGGTTAAAGTATAGGTCATAAACCCTGCCCCCTCTATATTAGCAGAAGAGACATGAGACAAATGATAAATTCAAAATATGCAATTTTGTGTACAAGTGCTCACTTTTCTGTTAATAGGTTTTTAATAGGTTATTTGTTGAAATATAAAGGGGTGTATTTAGGATAACAAATTTGTTTGATGGCCTTTTATTGCAGCTCCACCTCTGGTTGGTACTGTGTAGAATCTGGTTGTAAAATGTGCCACAAAAGCAAGATGGCCGCCTCCTTACTGGTGCTATTTTGGCACTTTTTGCATAGAGGCAGGAAACAGGGTAAAGCAGCTAGCATGACTCTGTTAAAAAAAAAAAAAAAAAGCTGGTTTGCCAAATGCAGTGTTGAGAAGTGACAACTGGGCTATGTACTGTATTAGGGACTGTCTGTGCTGAAATGTGGAAAAAAGCTTGGTATTCTGCCTGTGGAAGCCTATAACCTCGGCCCTAGGTTAGCTTAGGGTGCTACAGGAACCTCAGCACCCCTATTGTCTGCAGGTATGAGCATAGTCAATATATGTACAATTTTGCAAGTTTGACGTGGAAACATTTTAGTCTTTTGCAGTGCCTGTTGCATGTGTAGGTGGGCCAGGCCGTCGTGTGTGTGTCTATTTTTGTTTGTTTTATTAAACAACTTTATAGAGTGTGTGTGGCAGGGCTAATGAAAACGAATAATGTATCTTGCATCATCCCACAGAACATCTCATGATCACCAGTGTTTCGAGGACTTTGGTTTTGTTTGTGAACAGACGCAGCTCTGACTCATGCACAGGACCCTGATAGTAAGTAGGTTGAGCCTGGCGGTGGATCAATGTTTATAAGAGCAAGATCTGATTGACCCTGAGCTGTGCGTTGTCTGTTATTGTAGAATCTCAGTGCAGCTTTGGCCAAACAGTTTCCACAGTGTGTTTATATCCACTCCACTCTCACTAACACCGCAACCTTTCGTCACAGAGGATGAAACAGAGAAGACACAGGATGAAGACTAGAAAATACTTACTGTACTGTAACTTTACCACCAAGTTTTGTATTAATCTTTTTTTTCCCTTAAGTTTTGATATATATTTATTTTAACTGTGGTCAAGTTGTTTTAGAGGTTTAGCATGGAGAACACTGAGGTCCTAGTAGTAGTGACCATATTTATTGAAGTGTAAATCTTAAAGAACGGCAGTGATCTTTGAAAGAAGGAATGTCAAAGCCTGGATTTACAAGGAAAATAAACTATCCAGATCACAGTTTTGAGCTCACAAAGTGTATAAAGCCTTTCACTCAGAAGTTGAAAATGTTCTTGTAAATTGTCCAGACTATGGTCATTAACTGATGATTTATTAATCAAAAAAGTGAGTTTGAAGCACATAAAGAACGAGTTCAATGGCAACTTGACCACATTACATTGCTGCTATTAAAATAAAATGGTTCTGATTGGAGGAAATTGTGTGTGAAAATCAGCAAAGCAAAAACCGGTACTTCTATGCATCTGTTAATTGTTTGTAAATTTTAATTTAACATCTAACTTTTTTCTAAATCATTCATGAATGTTTGTAATTATTTTAATGGCTTTTAAATGACTAATAATATATTAGTAGTAGCACAATCATTGTTCTGCTATTAATGTAATTAAATTGTTTTATGAGTAGTTTATCATTAGTAGGTTTTTAGATGATCTGTAAGACAGATTTGTGATTTCATCATTAATGTAAATTGTTAACAAACCACATAAATGGCATCCTAATTGTAAGGTAATGTCATAAAACATGGCAACACTGTTACTCTTCTCTTTCATCCACAAGTCCTGGCATAAACACTTTATCCCACTGCCCTCCTTCACAGATTTGCTCTTGACCTACTTTTTCATCTGCTCCCCACAGTCTCATTAATCAGAGGGAACGCTCAGCTCGGTGGTGATATCAGTTTTCACAGGTCTGCTCAAAAACATTTCCAATAATACAAATTAGTAATGGGGTTCAATAAAATATAAATGTGACTATATGCTGAGATAGTCAAACACACAATGACTGAATGTGTAATCTATATATGCACAAAGCTGCCATCCTTCCAGCTTTAAGGTTATTGATTCATCTGAACACTTAGATACACACACACACACACACACACACACGTATGTGACTCTTATTTACACTAGATGACTTAACATTAATTCCCAGAAGACCTAAAATGACAACCCCAATCTTTACACTAATCTTAACTATTAAACTGAGTTTCAGTCCTAAATTTTAAATGAATAATTCAACTGTTTTGTGAAGTATATTCATATTATAATTTTTGGTATTAGAATTAGATGAGAAGATTGCTAACACTTTCCTTCCATTAAATATTAAGCTAAAGCCTGGAAAGGGATTAGCTTGGCTGAAGTAATCATTTTAATACTGGAAGACAACCTCATATCGGGTTTAACCATATGAGGACCTGTGTTTTGTCCCCAAGATGACATTGTGAGGTTCCTGTGCCTGCAATGTGATTAACAGAAACACACAGGGGCCTCAAGCCCTGGGGTCTTTCGATGTTTACAAGAGAGGTGTTTTTCTTTTGGCTCTGTAATGAAGGTGGCTGTGAGGATTTTTCAAGTTTTAAACAAAGGGAGTTTTCCTGGAAATAACTGAATCCTAAACATTCCAAAATATCATCAAATTTGTTCTCTTGTATGACAAAACTGTTTTAAACAAAATGGAAAGTGAATTAGATTTTTACCAGGCTTCAGCCCATCCAAGAGATTAGCTGTCTAACCATCACTAAAAGTTGCTGAAATCATGCGGATGAGTAATAAAAAAGTATTATGCACCCAATCATAAGGTCCAAGTCTTGTTCTTCAACAGGTCTGAGTATCCGCCCTGCTGAAGTGTCCTTGAGCCCCGTCCTGTTTAAATCAAATCCTGGATAACAGTACAAGCTGTTAGAGCATGCAGGTCCCGACCTGACCCACTGTTCTAAAAACACAGCCTCGGCAGCTTTTTCGATTTTCTCACGGTTATCCATGAGAAACACCCTTGTGAGTATCCCTCTGCCAGACCTCAACATACAGTATGTCGGCCAGACAGCAAAACACACACACATTTAGTCCAGGTTGTGGAAGTAGTAGTGCCGCACCCTACAAGACAAGCCGCTCATCATTAAATTTACCAGACTTATTTTTACTTAGGTTTGTGAGCACAGATATATCTTTTATTTTCTTTCCTTAACTAGAATTTAGATTTTAGATTGACAAGCAGGATGAGTTAAGTGACAGAAGATTATTGAGCAAAATATATGATCCAGGTTCACCAGACAAAATCTGGTTTCTTGGAGGAAATATTAGTGTGTGTTGTCTTGTTCAGGAGGAGAAGGCGGTGTTAGTAGGTGGATGGTCCATAGTGGCCTCTTGTTGTAGCCAGCCTCCGCTATAATGGCAGATACTGGTTAGGGTGACAGCAGCAGTCAACAGAAAGTAGTTTAGAGAGGTCACACCAGGGTTAAAGACAGGCAGCATCTGTTTTTCCCTGTCAGGAAAATGTTAAAATATATCTGGAACCATTTCCTCACAACACAGGAATAGCTTTCAGGAGTGTTTTATATCTTGTCGATATCAATTATAATCTCATTGATTGCATCAGTTAAAGCCTTGTTAGCATGTTTGTCCTTTTTTTATTTTGGGGGTTTCACATTGCTCATAGTCTGGTTATTATGATTCAAACTATGCCTGTATTCTTTTTAGAGTCACTCTCGAATGGTCAGCACCAGCAGTCTGTTTGGCCTTGTGGCCAGTTTTTCAGACTGAATGTCATTTTTCAGACATCCTTTCAAAAAGTACTCTGACCACAGCCTCTGGGTGCGTCTGTGATGTTTATGATCCATAGCTGTCCGTCGATGCTGAAAAAGAAGACTAGCTCGTTTATCACTGCAGCACTTGAGGACTAAACAATGCAAACAGAACCAACACTCACTAACAATTACAATTCTTGTTCATTATTGTAAAAACCGTCCACACTTTAATTTTGTGAGATGTTCAGAACTATTCAGACCAGTCACTGTAGAAAAGGGAAACTCAGATTACTATCCCACCCACCTCTTGTGGGAAATCAGCCACATTTTGGGCCTGGCAGCCGGCCCAAAATGATAGTTTGGAATGAGGATTAGAAAGTTCTGTGAGATTTATAATAAGTGTATAAATCAGTGCTGCAGCTGGACCCTAGGGTTTGAACTGTAGTGACGGCAATTTGGCCCTTTGGACCTCATGCTGAGTGTGGTTCCAGGGCAGGTCCCATAAACAGCACTACTGAATATCCATCAAGTAGAATTAGGATAGAAATGTTGTTTGCAATGATGTGATGATCTACAAAGGGCGGAGAGATGATTTGTAGCACCATTTACTGTAGATATGGTACATGTATATTACACAAATTAACACATCTTTATAAAATTCAAAAGGTTGTTACCAAGGGTTCAGTTGATAGTTTTGCATCATTATTTTTAGTGTGCGAAACAAAACAAATTACAAAAAAAAAAAAAAATACACAAAAGAGTCATTATTTTACACAATACAACAGATGTCCATATTACTGAGGATGCAATTATTTAGCCAGGGCTACTCAATGATAAATGCATTTTTGTTGCAACAAAAACAAAAATTGTAGAAAAATCTGAAATCATAACACATTGACTGTTAACATGTTTATTTAAATGACACCGGCAACAACAACAACAACAACAACAACAACAAAAAGGTGTAAAATAATTACTCAGTACCTGTCAGTTCAAACCCTGACACCCTAATCTTTGACCCCTTCTCACTTACACCACTTATTACTTCAGACCCCCCGCCTGACCGCAGTCTTCAAACATGATTTAGTTGGCTCTCTTTATTGGACGCTGGATACATATTATCGCTAAGCTTGTTTAGTTAAGCTCTAAGTAGTCAGTGTTAGGTGGTCGGAGACACTTAAAGGCAGTTTAAAAGAATGTTTTGTCTGACATAATTTCATGCTCTAACCAGATTTCACATTCAGTGAAAATAAACCGTGGAAGGAGCTTGAATGGACCTCAATAAACTTTTTAATATTATGGGCAGATTGCCATTAGGGAAACACAGGGTTTTTCAACCTTGTTAGCTCTGCCACACAGTTTAAAAATTATACATTATGCTAGCCCCTCCTTGAACCGCCACCTTATTGTGGTGGAGGGGTTTGAGCACCCGAGTGATCCTAGGAGCTATGTTGTTGGGGGCTATATGTCCCTGGTAGGGTCTCCCAAGACAAACAGGTCCTGGGTGACGGGTCAGACTAAGAGCGAGTCAAAAGCCCTTTATGAATAGATTAAAATCAACGACCG
>NW_018127913.1:1740066-1740567 GCF_001952655.1 Monopterus albus
GGCTCATGGGACTCCTGAGACAGCTGACGGGTACAGGCAGGCCAAGCGGGCTGCAGCCCAGGCGGTTGCGGAGGCAAAAACTCGGGTCTGAGAGGAGTTCGGTGAGGCCATGGAGAAGGACTATTGGTCGGCCTTGAAGAGATTCTGGCAAACCGTCCACCGCCTCAGGAGGGGGAAGCAGTGCCCTGCCAAAACTGTTTACAGTGGAGGTGGGCAGCTGTTGACCTCAACTGGTGACATTGTCGGACAGTGGAAGGAATACTTTGAGGATCTCCTCAATCCCGGCGCCATGTCTTCCGATGAGGAAGCAGAGGCTGAGGGCTCAGAGGTGGATTCCTCCATCACCCAAGCTGAAGTCACTGAGGTAGTCAAGAAGCTTCTCGGTGGCAAGGCACCGGGAGTTTATGAGATCCGCCCTGAGTACCTGGATGTTGTGGGGCTGTCTTGGTTGACACGCCTCTGCATGTCTCGTGGCGGTCAGGGACAGGGGCTCTGGACTGG
>NW_018127913.1:1740737-1754863 GCF_001952655.1 Monopterus albus
GGCATTCCCCCGGAGGAGCTGGAGGAAGTGTCTGGAGAGAGGGAAGTCTGGGCATCTTTGCTTAGACTGCTGCCCCCGTGACCCGGTTCCGGATAAGCGGAGGAAAATGGATGGATGGATGGTTATTATGCTAGAAAGGATTGTAGAAAACTGTGACAGTAATTTTAATAATCAAATATGCTGACAGCATAATGTGGGCGATTCTAATATTGCCAATCATACAATACAATACAATGTGTGTATGCTGTTTGTTTGTAACTTGTTCATAACTTTCCATGAAAGGATTTCTGTCGTTTATGTTTTATATGCAGTAAAGATCTTGTTTATTTACAGCAGCCTATAAGCATGCAGTATATTGTTAGTATTTATGCTGTAGCTCTTTTAAGCCTTATGGTCCACTGACACAGCTTTGTGTCATGACAATGCCACTTTTTAATTCTGAGACTCTGTACTGCATGTAGCCTACTTGGCTTCAGTCAGGCATTAGAGTGCCATTTAGCCTCAAGTGTTCAGTAAGCCATGTGTTGAAGATAAAAACGTTTACTTAGCACTAGTGGAACTGTAAGCACTGTGTGTGCGGCCTTGTTTTTCTATATGGAACAGACAGAAAAGAGCACATTAGCAGCCAAGGGATGGGTCATGACATAGTTTGTTGAATTTTACAAAAACGACGCTGTCTAAAGTTAGAGCAAGTGTTGGCTTTGGTTAGGCTTTAGGGTTAGGCAGGTAGTGGTGATGGTTGATGTTAGAGCAAGGCTCCCAGAAATGAATGTAAGTCTAAGTGGGGACCTGGTAATTGACAAAACAAGAACGCATTTGTGTGTGTGTGGTCTAAAATGTTATCGGTGTGATTTGCTCTGCCTTTAATACATTTATCAAACTGGTTTATAAAGAACACAAAAGTGTACAGTACATACAGTATAGTGGCTTCAGAGAGTTTCCAGAGCCCTTCACTTTATTGTGTTGTAGATTTAATTGTAAAGGGGTGAAATTTCCATTTTTGCTTTGCATTTTAACATGAGCACATTAATAGAAGTTTCTTTAAATGTAATAAAAATCAAACAGGTCTGAATATTCTCTGAAGCAACTATATGTGTGTGTAAAACCTAGCCTGAGACCAAAACAGAAGGGGAGAGTATTGGTTTTGAAAAAATACTGTACAGAAATAAGCTAAACCTGCTCCCCCACAATTGTAACTTGAATTTGGTCATGTTTGCAGTGATTATTCTGAGTATCTCTGTAATATAAATCATGTTTACAAAGTCAGTCAAAGTGTCTGGTTTGACCTGCATAGTAGAACTTAACTCAAATAAGGAAAGTAGAGAGAATAATTCTTCATCTCACACTAAAATGAGAAGGAAACCAAATGAAATGATGTGACCAAAACTGAATGGTGCTTAGTGTACAATAGATGTGCAGCACTCAAAAACACAGACACAACAGTGCACCAGTATTTTGAGAAAGAAGCCTTGTAGTAAATGTTATTGTTATCCACATGAAACAAAATCGTGATCTTATCTAGAGGGAAGACAAAATATTAATGGGAAAGGAGACTCTGTCTTTTTCAAGCTTAAAGATAAAAGCAAATCAAAAAATAATGTCTGCAAAAAAAAAAACACTTTTAAATAGTGTTTTTAAATAGTATTGGTTAAAATTAATATATCTAAAAAGAATACATTTGTTTTATTTGTTTTTCTGCCATAATAGTACTCCTTATATTAATGTTATGCCAGGGCTTGTGAATTTTCAGTACCAGTGATGTCTATATTGTCTAATTTGATTTGTGCAGGACAGCATGTTTGTGGGCAGGCACTAAAAACCACAAGTGGCTACAGAGGCAGTTATCCAGTTGGGGGCTGATATTTGCCATTGCTTATTACCTTATTACATTAGTTACCTTAGAGTTATGATTCAAACCACTGTGCTGAGGTTACAGTACTACCAGACAGTCTTGGCAGCTGAGCCCAGGAAAGACAGGCAGCTAACTGGCTACCTACATGAACCCCTTCCTTTATATGATGTGGGATGCAGAGGTCTTCATGGATCCCAAAGGAGGCAAAGTTTGAATCCAAATTGACTAAGTATGCAACAGTGAGGCCTCTATTTTCCTGCCAGTGTAGCTTCAAACACAATCCAGCCTTCATGCAGTTTTCTTTGTGCACATCAATGTGTTTGGTATTTTGGTAATTTGACTTTTTAATTTTATTTAAATTGAATTTTACTTATCATTTTATTTATTTGCATTAATTAATATGTTTATGCTGAGGTGGAAGAGGTGCAGCTGAGGTTGTGTTTATGCTGATTAGACAGTACAACGCAGTTTTGGTGCTCATTTTAAAAATTGTATTTGCACTAAAACTTACTCAAAATACAATGGCACTGAGGTGCAAAATATAATGACATTTCACAAAACACAACAACGAAAGACAAAACAATGGCAAAAGGAAAAAATACAACAACATTTAACAAAATACAATGACAAAAATGAAAAATACAATGACATCTTTGATTACTGATAAGGTAAGAACAACACTGCTTGCTCGTTACTGGACAGATCCCAAGTCAAGCAAGATATATGTAACTAAGGTCAAACTGGTTTGGTCTGTGTCATGACGCACCATCTGTCCTTATAGGATGCAGCTGTGGGGAAATAACTTTGTTTAGTTGCTGCTGGCTACAGGACAGGAAGTGTATCAATATATTTGAGTGAAAATTTTCTTTGATGGAACCTCTCCAGATCAGCCATTATGACATCAGTAACATCAATCAAATTCAGGTTCCCAGTGCTTATGTAGGCAATGAGAGGAGCTAACCTAATCAGCTTCAGCTAATGTGGAAACTACCTTATCTTAGCTTGCTAGTTCCCATTTTCCAAGTGAACTACAAAACTGAGTCATAATGAGTTCACCCACATACTGAACGTTCTAAATTCAAGTCAGTTCAATTCAAATGTATTTGTATAGCGCCAAATCACAACAAAAGTCATCTCAGGACATTCTACAAAGTAAGCTCTAGACCTTACTGTTATTATTATTATAGAGGAAAAACCATGAAATCCCCCTTGAGCAAAGGGGGACAGATGAATCAGTAACCTAAAATAAAAGCAATATACATTATTGGGGCCACTATTATTTCTGATGCACCCCATATTTAACACTACCTGTGGTTCACTGAAAGCCAGTGGACCACAGGTGGCCTCAGGTTACAGAAATTACTCAGGCAAGCTCAGCTTTGTATCACGGGGAAACGAATACTTTGCCTTGGGAACTTAGCTTTTCTCACTTTCTCTTGCAAACTGTCAGATTGTACTTTCTCCATGTAGATCTGCCTCGGCCCACCTGAGGGATAACAATATCGGTGTGTATTGGTTCCATAATAACTATGCTATGTTCCCAAATGTGACCTAGTTTTTCTTGTCTTATCACTGTGTCGATCTGAAGATCTGCCTGTATTGAGTTAGCAGGATTGATGGGTTGGTGTGTTTGGGGGATCTAAGGTGCCTTCTGTGTGTCCAGGCACTGTCAGAGCTGACTTACATATCACATTAAGAATGAAAAGAGAGATAGGCAAAGAAGGATGAGGGGGACTGGAAGGTCAGTAAGAGTTAGATGGGAAGAGAAAGGGATAGGTAGAAGTGTAAGGGGTCAGAATGGAAAGGGAACATTGGAAGCAATGGATCAGAAGACGCCTGAGCAAAGAGCTGGTGATGTGGTGCGGAACAAAAGTGCAGATGCAGGGAAGGATGAATGGAGGTGAAGATGTTTAGCAGGAGAAATGGAATAGTGGTCAATACAAGGGTTGGCAGCCAATGGAAGAAATGCAAGGGTAGACGAGATGGCAGCAGTGGTGGTATGGGGATGAAGTAGGTGCATGGGGCATCCTGGGAGACCACGATGTACTGCATCCCATATTGCTGCACTTTGATTCCAGCATGTTATAGCCTTATCTCTCTGCATGACACATGTTTGCACATTTACAGTGAATGTATAAAATTACAAAATGCACAAAAAAAAGAAAGAGGCTGAGGTATTTGTGGTCTGTAAGGGGATATATATATACCCGTATTTTTTGCACTATAAGGCGCACCTAAGAGCCTTAAATTTTCTCAAAAATCGGCCGTGCGCCTGATAATCCGGTGTGCCTTATGTGTGCACTGAGTTCCAAAATCTGTAAAAATGTTGTTGTGCGACTTTGATAAGCGCTCCGCTTGATTGACTGTCGGACCATCTCCCGCTGACACAGGGACGTAATACATACACTACGTACGCTGGCAGCGATAAACCAGTCTAAACCGGTCTAAGGACCCCCGAAAATGGCACCAGTGAAGAGACATGCTTACGAGGCACAATTCAAACTACAGGCTATCAGTTACGCGGTTGTAAATGGGAATAGAGCAGCTGCGAAAGAATTCAAAATCAATGAATCTATGGTTCGGAAGTGGATCCATGGGAGAAGATTGATTAAAAAATAATGTGAGTGTATTGTTAAATAGTAAAATAAAGTTCAACTAAACTCACTGTTTTGCTTCCGTTATGTTTTAGCATGCTCCTTATAATCCGGTGCGCCTTTAGATAAACCTGCCCCCCAAAAGGATATGATTTCACAATTTTGATGTGATCAGTAAATAAAGTGCAGAACAAAGCAATGAGAAGTACACACAGTCTGTGAGAGTGATGCTGCAGTTTAATGTTGGATTAACAGCCAGTCTTAAATAAATTAAGTTCACTAATTGTATGGCCAAATACATGTACGTTTAGAAAGGGAAGTGCTATGTTAATGTACCACACAGTTCATTACAAAGTCCAAGTGGACTTTGTTACCAGAGACCACAGTTTTCATCCTGACAGTAGATCTCATGCTGCCAGTGGAGGCATCACTTCAGAAAATAAGGGGCAACCTATGGAATTATGTCACTTTGTTTGGAGGACTTTTGAAACAAAGGTGTTTTAAAAGGCAGGTAAAGGGGAAAGTGGCTGGGAACAGCCAAAAAAACAGGAGTAGCAGGGTGACACAAGGGAGACAAATGGGGCTGGAGGAAAGGATGGGAAACGGAGTCGAAATGGAGATGGCAGTGGGAGGCTGGGAGCTGAAGAGGGAACAGGAAATAAAAACCATGTGCAGATGCATAAATTTTATGTCCACCTAGGTCCAGTGGTGTGCCTTTTGATACAAATGTGTGTACTTACCATGAATGGAGTGCCAGTTAACACAACTAACATCAAGTCTTCCAAAGCCGTTAGGTATTAATAGATGTGGAAGGTACCAGAAACAGTGACAGAACTGCCATCGTTAGAAAAACTGGTTTTCACTTTATGTCAGAATACTAAAAAAGACTAGTGACTCAACAGTAGAGTAGGACTTGTAGCCAATACTTTGTACTGGCTTATATTAATAACTCTCCAGGTCAAGTGTAGCTCCTCTTTCTGTACAGAAAATGGCAAAGATTTACAAATACAACAGGTCTGCTTATGCTAGTACCTCCTCAATGCACAGTACTTCAACACATACAGCTTCACAAAGGCTGAAGAAATGCCATCACAATCCTTAAATCCCAGATTCTGCTGTCATTTAAGGAAGACATCTCTGCTGTGATTAGAGGACCCAAATCCTTAACAGTGCAGCTGATGATCGGATGGACCATGCAAAATCAAGTCAGCAAATAATACACAGAATTTCGTTAAAGCATGTGGAATGAAAGATGTTTGTCATTTTTACAGCTCTGCTTTATAAAACGTATTCTTCTTCTGCCTAGTTCACAGATCTTTTTTACTTTCTTTTGGATAAAAACAACATCTCTCTTATGTAACAGATTGATTATAAAGTTATGTAGTGATTTGGGATCATTCCCCTCTGACTATGTCAGTTTATAATCTGGATACAGGAACATGTTACTGTCCATTGAAGCTAAATCTTTTACCCATTTCAGATTAGGGGATTGTCAAATTTATAAAGTTTGAAATAGAAATACCTTTTAAGCATTAATCAAATGCTAAAGATGTCACCCCTGTGAGAACATGTGAAGGCATATTGAAGGAGACAAAATATCTCCTTTTTCCATAACAAAACATGAACTGGAAGAACTGTAATGTGTAGCTGGTCACTTACTTTACACCAGCGAGGCTTGAACATTTGATACTGCAAACTGAACGTAATATTTTATTGACCAAACAACCACAATGCATTATTTTCAAATCATGGTGCTCCTCCTATAAATATAACATGTAGTGATCACTGAGCAATTAATGCATGTTTTTTGTTTCCACTACTATAAATCCTTCATATACTGGGTTATTTGTGGTCTAATGATAGTGACTGGTTACAGTCACCAGTTGGTGAACAGCTGTATCTGGTGAGCTTCCCTTTCCTTCTCTTTACTGCTGTGTTTGCTTTACACTGTCATTTTGTTCACCACTGCACAGCTTTGTTTGTTCTCAGTCACTCAGCAGAATTGTTAGACCAGTGCTTAGTTCAGCATCTAACGGAACAATGAGTTCACAGTTTATTCAAAAGTATTTGTACCATCAACTCCTGTGTAATAATTATCTGTAAATCATTATTTCAATTGGTTTTTAATGAAACTGAATGCTGCAACACAGCTAAGCTACTACAATAGCTTGCTCAGTTTTGGACTCTATCTCTATGGCCTCTCAAAAGTCAGCACTGTCAGGACACCTTGCTATTGGTCAAAAACATGAATTGGCATGTCAGAGTTCACCAGATTTGAGGTCTACACTGAACAAAACACTGGCACAGATTAATTATTTCTCCTTAAGTGGTCCTTTGGCAGTGCCAAACTCCGGGCCTTTCATTCTGGCTTGGTCTCAACCCTTCACTCCCTCTCTGAGTTGACTTATAGTGGTCTCCAGCACAGCACTAATTTAGATTTTAAAAGGTCAAAATTAATCTAAAGCAAATGGAAGCAAATTCATCCCAGATACTGACTGTAAAGGATAGATGCTGAGAAAGAAATGACACAGTGGCAACAACTAACCTCATTAACCTCTTAGGCCTCTGATGTCCTGACACAGTGGTTGACCCCCCTCAAACACAATGTTAACTGCCAGAGTTTTTGAGAGGCAAAGGTGATACTTTAGGGACTCACGCTGTGATACTGTAAACCTTTTGACCCTGTGTCTCTTAAATCCAAACACAAACCATGGTTGCTTGAGAAAACATGGCTGTATCCAGATTTTCAGAGACTGAATCCTTCTCTTTCTTCGCAGTGGTTGAATCTGTCATCAGAATGGCCAATCTGTGTTTATTCTTACAGTGACAGCTGCCACAAGGAAGGATTCAAAAGTCCCAGATCATCACAGCAGGCATGACCACCTTGCTTTTGAACCAGAATATGATACACTAAATATCTGTGTATAATAACTGGATTGAAGCATTAAGCAGTTTGGCAGACTATTCTTCATGGTTCTGCATGTGGATTAACATTTCACCTTTGTTTACAAATCACACATGAACATGGCTGAATTTAATGGAGATGATTATAAATACAATGATTGTATAGCAAGCCCTTTTATTGCCGATTCAGCAAATTATTATGAGTGTGACAAAAACACCAAACAATATTCATTATATTCGATAACAGCCACCCAGGGATCGTGGCAGCACTTCACGGTTGGGCTTTGCAGTGTTGTCCTACTCATATGATGGAGAACCACAGTTTGCTATTGACCACGTAGACATAGTAGTTTGGCTTTGAGTTAGAGAGCCTGTTGAATGTGGCTTCTGTTCATTATCACCAAATGATGTAAGGTTTTCCAGGAGCCACCCAGCCTGTGGTTAACCATAAACAATGTGTCAAAGCAAAATTAACAGAGATCATTATTATTCTGGTAAAATACTACTAATAATTTTGTGCATCTGTTTGTGTTTATGCTTGTGTGTGTACAGATACATGCGGATGCAAATGCACTCAAATTCAACAAATTGCTACCCTCCAGTTACAAAATGTTGTGAGCAGATCAAGTTTTGTTCAGCTCCCAGAGTGGACATTTTTATTAAAATTGGAGTTGGACCATCAAATGCCAGAAAGGACAATTCCCAAAACTGGCACATAAACACATTAGTGGTTTTTGTGGAGTGGATGTGCCAAATCTCCTGACTTCATGGGAGTGACTGGGGCTTACACTGAAGTAAATGATGGGTAAAACCTCAAAAATCTACAATCAACACAAGTTAACATCTTTTTTATGTAATACCTATCTTTGTGTGCACTTTTTGGAGACCAGGTTCTGGATGAGCTCAGCTCCCCTGATGAACCAAAGTAAAGTCAAATGTTTTTAAAAGAAACTTCCTCTGTGTCTTTAATCTCCCAATACAACACTTCGGTGTGTGTTTAGGTTGTGTTTTGTTAACCATGAACCTTCCCTAATCATAACCAAACACAGTAAGTGCCTCCTCATAGCAAAACCATATCCTTGTTATCTTAATAACTAGAATTACTGCTTCACAGTTGTATGCCTCCGCCAACCAGTCAAATTACTGGGAGTCAGAAAAACAGGAGGTCACTGTGACCTTGAATTTTGACCTTTGATCAACAAAATCTAATCTCTTCATTCTTGAGCCCAAATGGGTGGTTGTGCCAATTTGAAGAACTTCCCTGAAGGCGTTCCTGAGATATGTGTTCAAGAGAACGGCCCAGACAGCTGGATGGACAACCTGAAAACATTACGCCTCCACCCACAGCTACTGTATCTCCTGCCCAGAGGTATAAACAGTGTACACGTACCACCTGTCTGCTGGTGCAGTCCTGTAAATGCCTGATGGAATGACCATGGTCAACATCACATAAAGATACTCACAGCATCAACTGAATAACATTTATTATCTCTCTCTGTTTGCCCAAAGACAGAACAGCACCCGTGGGCAAGCAAAAGAGAGGGAACATACAAGATATAATATTTATTTTATTAATATTTAAACTGTTGTGTGGATTACTCTGTTTTTAGTGTCTTATTTTTTATTTCAAAGTGCTAACAGTCTCCGATTTACAGATGCAAATACCATCCATTGATGAGAAATTTCAGGCATTCCACAATTGTTTTGTGAATGTACCATGCAGATCGAATTTACACCTGCTATTTACTGTCTCACTGTTCTTGGTGCATGTGACAAAGCCATTAAGTGGAAACTTGTGACTGTATATAGACCTCTAAGAGCATGTGTTAAAGCCAGTAACAAATACAATTGGCAAAGCACTGAAAGTTTACAGAAGCTCAAGACGTTTCAACAGTTGGAAGCATAGTGACTCTTCCCAGAGCTAATTACTGTGTGCCAGCAGAAATAATCCTGTCACTTCCCTGCCAACCCACACACAGACACTTCATCTTACACACTCACTCATAGACAAAACACAGGGCTCAGTTCACTTCCTTTTGCATTTGAGTCACTGCAGCTGTTCCTGCCACCTACTACACCTGATAACCACCCCGTGGGCTCTGGGAGTAAAACACAAAAACATCACACTATCTCATTCTGTCAGACACATGATAGGGGACAGTCACTTTTCCACTGGGCTGATCAAAGAGTCTGTATTCCTCTGTCGCTGTCTCCCACACACACACCACAAACATTTACCATACAAGGACAATGAGACAAGTGGTATTTGTGATAAACAAAGAACGAAATTAAACATAACATCCATGTAATGCCCTTGTTTCCATTCAAGCCGTAAATGGCTTTAATCACCATCATCACCAACAAAATCTCAAACCTAACATGAATCAACGTGACACGATGGATAAGGACTGAATATGCAAGTGTTCTTGTCAAGGCCTTATTTATGACGCAACACTGTTAAATGCCAGGTTCTAGGTTTTGGCTAATAAATAACTGGATCGGACAAAAATTTTCAGGCTTAAAATTTCAAGACCTCACCATTAAAATCAATCATGTATGTATACTATACTGGAGACTGAATTGAGGAGTGAATGCATAATGACACCCAGTGGCACTTCACAAGTGTACCAAATACACTGGGCAGTCTCTTTTTTAAACAACACAGGCCAACTTCAAGAGGGAGTATAAAGAAAAGTGATTCACTAAATGAAAGGCAAAGCAATTGGGAGACTGTAATAGAGTAATTTTTGTTAGCTGTACATATTTTACTTTTTATGAGATTTAAATAGGCAGTCTTATGTGGTGTTTGTGAAAGCTGTCAGTTATTTTAAGGTGTTTTCTGTCTCTGTGGTTGTTAAAAGGACATTTGGACTATTTGGAAAGTACTGTAATCATTCAATCAGTGGTTCACAAAGTAGACGTCACAGTCGCCTTGAGCCTGTCCAAGGGTGTAGTCAGATTTATTTTCTTTTATGTCTGTACTTTAATACTTTAGTACTTTCATTGCATAAAAAGCAAGATGACATTTATATTAACTACAGCAGTCAGGAAAGGCAACTATCAGAGCCCCCAACAGCACAATGTGAAAGACACTTTGTAAGCACTAGTGCATCCACAGTGTGACACCCCCCACCCCCCAGCTGTTTGTGCCTCATTTCCAGATGTTTTGTATCAGATGTTTTGTATCTCTCTCTAGTCTCCCATTCTCCCTTCCTTGTGTTCGCATTGTCTTTGTCTCTTTCTTTTCATCTGTGTCTTTGTTTCCTCCTCCATGTATGAATGCTGTGCTTGGGTTTTGTCTCTTGTGTGTCCGTGTAGCCTGTCCTCTTAAATATATTGCATGTCTGCCCTTGCTGGAAGAGCAATCCTTGATGTGTTGTCTACGGAGAATATCATTCATCCAGTTGGATGGTATACCCAAAGTGCTAAAGTTCTGGCATAGTTATGCATACAACATTCTGTATTTTAAAAAAATAGCATTGACTTGCATTATTAATATCAAAATGACTGTTGTTAAATTACAATGACTATAAAGTAGTGTGGTACACATTTTCTGTGAATTTATTTGGATTTCCCCAAAGGTTACACACCCAGAACTAGATAATTACTGTATGTTCAGTGACTTATGAAGTTGGCATTAGTCAGGTAATGTGATGAAAACGTACGTCTCAACCTGGAGCAAACGTCCTGCCTTCCCTGCCAGACCCCTCCCTTCCCAGCTGCAATTTTCTGTGATGACTTTCACTCCTCTAAAGATGAAAAAAAAAAAAAATTTATGAACACCAAAATGTTTGGTTTAGTATGTCCATCCAGAAAGTAGGTTACTGTGTGTCTTTATGTGCATCATGTGCAACAGCTGGTTGTCAAATCCCTCTGTTTATTATTATTGCTTCAAAATCGTGTCCCCGTCAACTGACTGCTGACGGGGACACGATTTTGAAGTAATAATAAGGATAATCATCTTTATTGGCCAAGTATGTTACACACAAGGAATTTGTTTCCAGTACAAAACCGATGGCAGCCATCTGCGGTGCAGTGCCACCTCAACCAATGGCAGCCATCTGCGGTGCAGTGCCACCTCAACCAATGGCTCTAACCATCAGGGGCACCGGGAAGGTGGGGGGGAAGGGTTTGCCCAAGGACACATCCACACGTGAACTGGAGGCACCGAGATTCGAACTTTCAACCTTCGGGTTGGGAGACGGTCTGGTTCTGCTCCAGCCACCGCACCACTGTCACCTCCCAAATCACAAATGACACAAATATACAACATTCCAGCACACATCAGAGATTGACTAAATCTAGGATCTTCTTTATTTAATATACGCACATGACTACAAGTTTGTGAGCAGCGTGTTTCATAGTGTAGCTTCATCAGGCTTGTTCATCTCATAATCTGTAACAGACGTGTGTTTTAAAAGTTCTGATGGCTCAATAGCCATTAGTCAGTTAGCAGTCACATGACATACACCAGTCATTTCAAATCCATAATACAATTGCTCAAGATAATACAAAACTTCATCATAATAAAGAACTTTGTATTATGTTCAATAAGTGTAAGAAACCACAGTTAGAGCAACCAAAGAGGGATTCGTCTTCTAGGACAGACTGACATGTAGTAGAAGTTGGGTGTCAGAATCAAAACTGTTGTTTCTGGCCAAGTAACAGTTTGGCCCATAACCGCTCAATAAAATGGCAAGCTGTCATTTTTTAAACTGTGATTTTTGTGATGATTTTTTTAAGATTAGTAGTTCCTGCAGTAATTTTAAGATGATTTCCCTTCGGAGCTACACAGATGATTACACCAAGGCTCATGGCACTGATGTAAAGGAGAGAGGATGATGTGTGGACAATAACCTGGCAGTGGTTGAGAAGATGGCAATGAACGTGAACAGCTTACAAAAAAGCAACATGGAGAAGCTTTGAATAATGATCATGTGGATGTGAAGTTAACGTTTAAATAAATATCAGGATTAGGGGTCCTCTAACCCAGAGCTATACCCATATGTTAAGACTTAGGCTACTTTAGTGTGAGGCAAGTTAACAACATAAAAGTCTACCTGTCTTTTTGTTTCTGCTTAAAGCTATGATTAGATTGATGCCAGTCACACATAAGTGCCCCAGGTGTGTGTTTTATCAATATCACTTTGCTAGGATAAAGGCAGAAATCCCACATTGTAATATGTGTGTGTTCATTTGTATCACTGGCCAGAGATGTGTGGCAGATCTGGCAACCCACTCTCATTTCCACACCCTTCAGCTCTGACACACACGTACACGTACACTTATGCATGTACACATTCACACCTCCTTCACAGCACCTACTCTATATCTGAGTGCCAGCTCTTGTCCCTGGTATCATTTGAGGTGATGAACAAGCAGGACGAGATCAACGGTGAAATCTCCCACCACTAGGAAGACTGCTGTCCAACACACATACTGTTTGCACACACATTGTTGGCCAACACTGGTTGTGCTGTTCACAATGTTTGTGAACTGTAAAATTGAGCCCAGATGCTCAATAAAACAGTGGGAACAAGAAGATGGTGTGTGGAGCAGAGATTCCCTCCCCGGGATTATTCATGCCAGACTTGAAACAACTGTATCAGCCAGCATTAATGTTTACTCAAAGTCAACGTTAAATCACATTTTAAAACACATTCATACTATTTCTGTCAGTTGCAGCTCTGAGAAGGTATGACAGATGTTAGATCCCATCTGTTAGCAAGTTTAAAATCAAGCCATCACAATCACATGCACTCACGTGTACATACAGTACTTAAAGTACATTATTCATGATGTAGTAGTCCACCCTTAATTTTCCCTATGATATGAGGGGTTGGAGACATGAAGAAGAAGTGTTTCTGTGTATTCTATTGTAATAAGTTAAGGTAAAAACAAATCATTAAGGTCCTATAGCACAGTTTGAAAATAGTAAAAAGAAATGCAAATGCAGAAATATTACATAAATTCACTTGGGAAACCCAATTAAAACTGCTCCAATGTATTAAAACAGAAGATGAGAAAGTGTCCCGTATGAAATTGCCAAGTTGACGTGACAAACTAACAATCTGCAAATCAAATCTGCTAAATCTGGCAGAGGAACTGTTATCTGTGATTGATTAGTTATATCTGTGAAGGTCCAGAAGAGGGGGCTTTCAGTGCGGCAGCTTCATTCCTGAGTTGTTACTATTCCTTTCAGTCGATATGTTGTCCTCGAAACCAGAATCCAGGACCCATGACCAGCACGCCGAGGAACAGTATGCTGAGACAAGGAGAGTATGAAGCGGTCGCTGGACCCTCAGTTGTATGAAGAAACACGCAGGTACATTGATATCTGTGAGGGCAGATAAGCGTTGGAACTAACAATTAGCAGGAACCAACAACAAGTATGACCCATGTACGGAATGAGGCAAGTGATTTGCTACAGAGGTTAATAGTTTTTGAGGGATTGGATCTGGAACTGAACACTATTGGAGACACTGAACAACATTATCATGAATTGACGAAGATTTTGACCCTGAAAAAAACTTTTTTAAGAACTCTGAAAATAACTGCAAGTATTACACGGATGAGCAGTTTAACAGCAATGTTAAGACTGAAAACAAATTATCATTAATTCACTTTAATAGCAGAAGTTTATACGCAAACTTTCAGAGTATAAAACATTATCTTAGTAGTCTTACACATTCTTTTAATATAATTGCTATTTCTGAAACTTGGATGAATAATGTAAGGGGAATGGATTTTGACCTTGATGGCTATGACTTGGTATG
>NW_018127913.1:1756721-1796897 GCF_001952655.1 Monopterus albus
GTGCATAAGATGGGGTATAGGGATCACACCAATGGAGCTTTCATACAGTCTAAATTGTTAAAATTGTTTGATTTAGTGGGATATCAGACTGCTGTGTTTATGTATAAAGCCAGGAACAATTTATTACCTGGTGGAATTCAAAAACTATTTAATGAAAGGGAAGGGGGATACAATTTAAGGGGTCAGTTAAATTTAAAAATTCATGCTATACGTACAACCAAAAAAAGATTTTGTATTTCCATAAGTGGGGTAAAACTATGGAATAATTTAAGTGTGGACATAAAAAATAGTAATAGAATTGATGAGTTTAAACATAAATATAAAGGTATGTGTCAATCAAGATATATGCAAGAACAGGCTTAATGATTAATTAGGTGGAACATTGTGGGTGTGGTGTATGAATGTTAACACTTTGTAATAATTTTTTAGTATATTACTTGTGTGGTGTAGAAGAGAATTATTTAAGAATGTAATTATTTAAGAAGGTTAACACTCTGTTATAATTTTTTAGTATATTACTTGTGTGGTGTAGAAGATAATTATTTAAGAATGTAATTATGTAAGAATGTTAACACTTTGTAATAATTCTTTAGTATATTACTTGTGTGGTGTAGAAGATAATTATTTAAGAATGTAATTATGTAAGAATGTTAACACTGTTATAATCTTTTTTTAGTATAATATGTGTGTGGGTAGAAGTGAATCATTTACTGCTTGCAAACCAATGATGGTAAGATGATGTCATGGGGTAGGACTGGATAAGTCTGACTTCTTCCTACTCCATTCAAGCATGTACTAGCTATAAGCAAATTGATATTGGATTAGCATTTGTTGAATATGTGTAAAATTATGTGTGTTGACATATCAACTGTCTTTACATGCTTGAAAGAATAAATCAAATCAAATCAACCTGTGTGATGCTGGTTAGCGGTCTAGAAGGAAACACGGAGTGGTTAGCCAGCAGGGAAGGAACAAAACATGTTGATGCAAACGCAAGGTTAGCCACGTTTTCAATGTCAGTCCATGTTTTAAGACGAACAAAATATAGGCTGTGCAGGTTATTCTTATGTGAATATTTGTTTCTATGTACAGTGGCATCTCGTGAATTGTTTTAATACTATTGCTCTGAGGAAAGTCCATGTTTTGTAAAGTTTGAACTATGTTGTTCTGGTGTGAATGTGCAATACTTGAAGACAGTCATGTTTGTCAAAGTGAAAGAGAATTTCAGCAGGGTACTGCAATTGTGGGCTCAACATGAGATGTTTTGTGTACTCTTTTGTATTTGTTTGTTGATGAGAGTTCCAGGACTGTTCTGATATGTATTTTGTGTAAAGGACATTTAAAGGGACAGTTATGGACTGAAATGATTTGAAGTTGGAACAAAGCCTAAAGCTAGTTATTGTGAAAATGGCTATTGCCATGATATATGGTTAATGCTGTTTTGTTTCTTTGTATAAAATTAATTTGTGATAAAGATGCTAGAGAGTGAGTACTGTGTGCGACACCAATCAGTCTTGATTTTTCTCCCTTTTCAGGGTGTAACATTTCCCCTGGAAAATTAGCTCACGAGACGTGTGTCTGTAAAGATACTCCAACATCTTCTGAGCTTTTGCCTCAGCTAATCACCAGATAGAACAGAGCTACTGTGGTTTCCTATTTCTGTCTGTGTCCATCTGCATGTGTGTGTATGAGACTGTTATCCACTTTTGTCTGTAATGTAATTTTAGAAGGAGCCAGGAAGGCTTCCCTTACTTAACCACCTACAACCACACCTCACACATACTCAAGGAGGAACTCCTTGTTTTTGTGTTGGAGGTCATAAAAGGGCATCACTTCTTAGATATGATTCATTTTAAGTTCTGGTCTTTTTCTGTGCTCCTTTGCTGCCAAATACACTTTAATTCATCGCTAAAATGTATTTTTTCACTAGATGAAATCTGATCTGGAAAAACATGGAGACTATAGATCATGACTGGTGAATGTACAACCAGTAGAACTGATCCAGAATTGTGTAATGGAGCATTTTAGAATTATCTAGTCATTCTTTAATATACTGAGATCTTTAAAGCGACACCGGATCCGATGCCACATTAGGAACTAGACAGCACTCAGAGAGCGGAAACCTCGGCCAAGGGAGCTCAGTTCCCCACAATGCCATTCCACCTAAAAAAGCAATATTCCCACAATGGTTTGACCCTCATAATATGATTCCTTGTCCATGAAAACCTATTTCCAGCATTTGGAATTACATTGATATCATTAGTTAATTAAAGGTTATTCATGAAAAATTATATTTCACTAAAGAGTGGTTTTCTTTAGGACGTAGCTCGGTAACTTCTATGTCAGACCTGTTGACACCCTACTGGGTCAGCAGACTTTCAGCTAGAATTTGATCTTAGCTGAAAGTCTGCAGCATCATTTGCTGTCTCACAGTAGCAAGTTTTCCATGAGCCCTATAAATTCATGGATGTCATGGTGAAATGTCTGTCCAAGCATTCTAGGCAGTGTGTGTGGAGTTAGTAGCAAAAATATTGAAATTGGCCCTAACTCACAATGGAGAAGAATCCTTTAAAAATTCCTGGATCTCAATGATGATCCGGATCAGCAGCAAAATCTGGACTGTACTGTGGGAAATATACCTTTCCCAAAAACTTTCATCCAAATCCATTCATAAGTTGTTGAGTGATGCTGTGAACCAACCAATGAACAAACCAACAATTAAACCAGCAAACACTGGTGAAAAATAATAACATCCTTGGAGGAGGTAACTATGACATTGTTTACACTGGTGAGTGTTTGTGTAAGCTTATTATCCCCAGCCCAAAATGTGTCCTCAGAGGGTACAAAGACACCATATGTTCTTATCAGGCTGCAGGGCCACTGCTTACTGAGTCATGGAGCAGGATTCCTGGAAAACATACAGTATCAACACCAGCATACAGTACATTTCACCACTATTCAGGAATGACTAAACTGTCCTTTGGTGGAAATAATATGCTGAAAGCCTGATGTTTGACTAAAATGAGATAATTGTGACCTCAAATTTTAGGTCATAACTTTATTTGTTAAACTTCAATTCATTTTATCAAACTGACACTTGGTCAACCCTGTGTGCAAGCATAGTGAGGCTATGACCTAACTCTGGCCTATGTCAACAAGTGATGTAACCATGGATCATTAAATGATCCTCAGTGATATATTGTAGAGTACGTTTTATGTGACAAAATATGTGCATCCAAATTTTGAGAAACACATGTATATTGTAGCACATAATGTCTGCTATAGTGACTTCCTGGAGTCTTATCGTTGACAGTATAATACAATTATAAATTATAGTTTTTTAAATGTTACACACTATGTGAAATATACAGTATAACTTTTTAACAACATGCTGCTGCCTCCTATAGTAAAGAACATTTGTTCTTAGACTCCCACAAAGCTATTTGTGTTCCATTGAAATAATGTGAGATATATGGGTGAGATGTAATGTGCAAGCTAAGAACATTGGACAGGAGCTGGAGAAAAATCCACAGCTGACTGGTCACCAGCTGTGTAATGGACATAGACGTCACTGCTCCCTGGTGGAGCATCCATCCACTCCGAGGACAGCCTTGTCAATTGATAAATCCACATTTCCTGCTGTGCAACATTTTTATTGTGTTGAATTCCCCATCTATCAAAAGACATTAAGCTTGATTCAGTGTTATTCCTTATGATGTGGAAGAGTTCTGGCCATGCATTTAGATGTGTGAATTTTTGTCTTTGTCTGCATGTATATGTGTTTACCTGTATAACTTCATAATTAGGAGACATGCTTGCTCATGCAGGGTGAAGAAAGATGAATTGAAAAACAACTTTGCAACCAGCATGACATCACCATAGGCAGATCCTGATTTCAGTTTCACTGACAACCAGTGCTCAAGTCCTACTCAGGGCACGGGCCGGCCATAAAAGAGTAATCATCACTGTGAAAACGTGCTGACAAATAGGCAGATGTAGTGGGAGTGACTGTGAGTATACTGTGGTCAAAATGATTAGCTTGGCCTGTCTGATAGCTTGTTGTACTCTAGATGAATTGGGAATTTATAAAAAAAAAAAAATGTCCACGTGATCATCTTCATCCATAATGTAACTTTGTGTAAAGCTAATAAAAACTCCTGTGTCTGCAACTTCATGCTTTTCTAATTCTGTCTCTGCAGATTTGGGTATTGCACTGTGTGTTGTAATGGAGCTGAGTTGGTTGTATATACAGTGTTATAGTGCACATGTTTCTATTTAGTTCTGTACAGAAAAGGGTTTGTGTCTCTCATAGCACCAAAGCCTCTAATTCCATATGCAGACATCTGATGTCAGAGACACCAGTAAGAGTTTCTGGGCTATCGTTTGGCTGAGATCTGTTCAGCAGAGTGAAACACCACTAATAGTGTTTTTCCACTAGGGAAATGTAATGACCCAAAACCTGGAGCTTCCCATACTATTGATCTGGCAGACTGGTCCACTCCACTTTGCTCTTTCATTGTACCTTTTCCTGTGTCAGTCACTGTTTATATGAGGCCAGGGCTGTGCTCCTCACACACAGCTTAACAGAGAGCGTCGAGTCAGTGATCACAATGTTCATTACAAAATGTGTGCAACGAAATCTGCCAGTAAATGAGAGCAGTTTATCAGACATCTGTTGAACAAGCAGAACTCAAACTTACAGAAATGTGACATATTTGCCACAGTACTACTACCTCCTGATGGGTGTAGAAATTTAGCTCCAGGAACTTGCCTCCAAAGTGAGTGGAGGGAAGTGGGGGGTTTGTGGGCAGATGGGTGTGAAGTTTTGATGAAGTGCTGTCTCTGCAACACACCACCGGGTATCTAAATTTTAACCTTGCTCACAAGAAACAGAATCCGTGACCATAATCATTAACAGGTTGTATGCTATGCACAGAAACTTTGAGTCCGAATCTTGTCGGAAACGTGCAGGACAAGCAAAAGCAAATTACTTTGTTCATCCATCCGCCATTGTTGATGGCGTTACTGGACTGCTTTGTATTTATGACATTTGTGTTATGTCAGCCTGGACATGTCCGCCCATGTCTGGCATCAGATGTCTTCAGGGTGAACCTCACACAAACACACCCTCACACACAAAAACACACACATCAGCGGTTGCCATCAGACCTTAGGTGACTGTATCACTTCATGAGTCAGTGTGACCGGGAACACCCACACAGCAGAGACAAGGGAGCCCTGGAAGTGTGTATCAGTGTGGACAGTGTGTGTATCAGTGTACTGCTCACTGTGTGAGGGTGCTTGTGTGAGTCTATATTCATCTGTGGAGGGATTTAGGGTTTGCTCAAACAGTTGAGCAATCTGATCTTCAGTGGAGTGACTCCAGAAAGGCTGCTTGTACTCTGTTGTTCTCTGTTTGTTACTAACTCTCTATCTATTTATTTTCCTTGTCCTTTTGTCTCAAGGTAATCCACTCATATGAATGTGTATGGACATGCTTTTGTGTGTGTGCGTGCAGTATACACATAGTGTAGCTGAGGGGATTTTCAGCTCAAAGTACTGTCTGAATGTTGGGTTGATTGTTCATTTACTTTACCTTGTCTAATATATGGTATCACTGTGTTATGGAAAGTGGTTGTGCAATCATATTTTTGTTTTTGGAACCTCCTGATGGCTTCCTGCCATGTTTTCTACTGACTCAGAGACACCATATCAATGTCAGAGTCCTCGTGTAGAGTAACATGATTATTTAGTTATACTGTAAGTCCAAATTACAAGCAACATCTTATTGTTTGAAACACAAAGCATAGCCCAACACACTCTATGTTTATCTGACTTCATATAGGAAGGAGTTGTTTTCTTAAACACTACTGAACAGAATATTAATGGCAGCGATTCACAAGTCAGAAGTTTTAATGTGTGACAGATTCAGTCCACAGACCATCTGTTCACCATCTTTGATTAGAAATGTGAAGGGATTTTCACATATTTAATTACAATGTCACTATTTCATTTACAGTTATCAATACTTGGGTATCCAATGTCACCACACATTTCATTCATTAATCCACGACATCCATCTAACTCATCAGTCGTCTCTTTTTATGCTCTCTATAAATGAGGTTTTGGCTGTACAGGCAGAGTCGTTTCATATGCAGTGAAAGATGTTGTGTGTGTGTTTGGGGGGAATTTCATGACCCCTTTGTATAGGGAAGGTAAATCCAATTCATGAAGCGACATGCTTGAATGGTATATATTTTAGGTACATCAAAACGCAAAGCATAGCTCAGCTTGGCTTGTGATTTCCTGCTTGTAAGCAAATATATACTGTATATAATAGTAGCCACAAAAATGAGAGAATGTAAAATTGCCCATTAAATTAATATATCTTTGAACATATCTTTATTTTTATTTCATTGCAGATGTGGCCAAGAACACCCTTTTCACAAGACTTTACTAAATCTAAGTTCTAACTTACTTTACACATTTACAAAAACAGCAGTCAAGGACATGACCACTGATGTGTTGTATGCACAACCCAAACTGTGCCTCGTGTTGTTTTTGGCTTTGGTACTGTTATGCCATATTATCACAGCATCACAGCTGTGAGCAAATATTTCTTGCTTGAACCGCTTTCTTATCATTACCATATCACTTCATCAGTGAACATTCATTAACAGAGAATAAATTTGGCTTTTCACAGTCTGCAGCTGGTAGGTTTCTTTTTCTGTGAAGCAGAAGCAGGTTTATGTTCCATTTTTTAGAAGAACGATGGGGGGGTTGTGAGACAGAGAGGCTTTGCTGCTGTCAAGAAAGTTATAAATGACAAGAAATAATGACCCCTGACTAATGTACCTTCTCTGTATACCACCACCTACTTCATGGTATAGGACTCAACAATTGAGAAAACTACCATTCACTACATGGGCTCCATGTTGCTGCTTACATCCATTTCAGATCTGGTGATGACCTACAGGACACTGAAGAGAACTGTTCCTTAGTACCTAAAAGCAATCATCAAACCCTAATGCTCTGCTGTTCCTCTGCCTATGGACATCTAGATATCCCTGTTCCTATGTGGGTTGAATCCACTTACTGTACAGCACGTTACTTTGAACTAACTGATGAATTACAATAGAACATCAAATCTTGAAACAAGAAAGATTAAGTCAGTTTGGCACTTTTTATTAACTTAGTCAAAATAAAGGTCTTATCTGCATGATGGGGGTTTCAGTGAAGAAACTGTTATATCAGTTGAAATAAAGACCAGCACCAGACTAGCACCATTTAAAGTGCTGCTACAACACTGTCTAAGGAATCAGGTGCAGACATTGTTCACACATGCAGCACACAACAGGAGACTGTCCTTGCCAGAAGCGTTTTCACATCACCTTCATTGGTATCTTCCTGTAATGACTCTTCTTCACTCTTGGATGTTTGTATTCTTCTGGTTTCACTCCATTTGCATATAGAAACATCATCAACACTGCAGCTAGCTCAGTGTGAATTTTCCAGACAATAACCTGCTCTATGGACACATGGACATTACACAGACTGGGTACTGGGGAGCTTGTAGAGAAAAGTCATTTCCTTTCCAAATGATTCAGACATTTGTGGTCTCACATACAGTACAGCTCCTCCAGGTAATGTCTAGATAATTTCAGGGTTGCAGTGCAGGTCTGAACAGGGCTTGTGAGTTTGAAAAGTACACTTAGGTTTAATGTCATCCATATGCTCTACATTTCTCTATACTGTATCTTGGCATTATGAGTTATCACCAGCGGTCTGAACAGGGCTTGTGAGTTTGAAAAGTACACTTAGGTTTAATGTCATCCATATGCTCTACATTTCTCTATACTGTATCTTGGCATTATGAGTTATCACCGTCCTGACAGTTCTTCAGAGCACAAAAGTCCTGATGTGGTCCTTTATACAGCATCAGACTTCAACTGTGGATGATCCCTGTGCCTAGTACATCCCTTGGGACACCAAGCTGGCAGAACAACCCAAGCATCCTCCATTTGATAAGCTCAGAACTAGTTTGGATTAGTTGTTAAATAAACCTGACTTAACCGAGTGCATGAAAATCAACACATCAGAAACATGTGGTGGGCTACAGCAGATGGTGAGCTACAGTGGACAGACTTCACTAGTAAAAAGCCTCAACATCCTGTCTCTTTGATAAGCGTGACAAAATTCATTGGTGACTGGTAATTCTTACCAGGAATGTAGGTTAGGGTCCATGGCAGTGCCTTATATTCTGTAGAGTACTGTTTCCTGTCAAGAGCCAGGTCTCAGACTCTGTGGGCCAACAGGGCATAACAAATGCTCAAAAAATAACCTGCAGGAATTGTTTTAACTTTAATTTTGTTGCTGAAAATGTAATAGTATCTATTTTTCCTGCTCCATTTAGGGACTTTGTTTCATTTTGATGTGACTTATTTGAAATCCTGACCACCATCACATAGGTATGCTCAGGGTTTGTTGACAAAAACAGGTTAGGCCACAGAACAAGTTACCACAGTAACTGGCCTAAAGTGATATTTGTTTTTAGACAAAAAAAAACTCATGACCTTCCCCTCGACTCGGGGTTAACAAAGCCAGTGGACAGGTGAGCAATGGATGGGTCTGACCAACAGACAACACATGCACACGTGTGCTGCATCAGCAGCACACTTGAAAATTGAGTGGGGTGTTTCTGTTATTTCTAAGTGTGCAGCATCGTGGACAAAGACACCTGAGACTGTAACATTTGATTGTAACAACAATTTTGGAGAAGGGCCATTACTGGCACAGGTAATATAAATTTATTATACAGTACTCTGACATCATCAAATGAATGTCTAGCTTGTGGCCAAGTGTTCAACTGATGAATTCCAGGAAGGTGAGCGTATGTCATAAAACCCTGGAACCTTCTCGCTGTGCGGTGCCTGTTCCAAGCACTGGGTGAATCTCAAAGTAAAAATCTCAAAATTGAATCTAATACTGTTTATAAGTCAAAGAGGTTTGTTTTCAGATCATATTGGTATCTCAAGAACTGAGTTCTCTCAGACAATCCTTTGCTTTTATTTCTTTTCTCCGTGCTCAGTGTGGTCCACACGACACAAAGGTTGAGTTGACTTATCTCCATTTTAACTGGTTGCAAGTATGATTTCTAAATTGCCAGCACCTGTTGGTTGCTACAGGTGAGTTTCATTAGAGATTAAAGGAGCATCAACTATTTCTGATAATTTTGAAAAGGTGCCAATGATTCAGATTAGCTTAAACATAGAATACCAAAGAATTTGTGATTGCAACTATTTGCTGGTGTGTTATCTGACAGAACTGCAAGGGTGCCAGTATTTTTGTGAATACATGACTGTATTGGGGTATCAGTGCAAAAAGATCAGCTTCAGCAGCTGTTTTTAGGTGTTTTAAACACAGCTGACACCGGATCAATTCTCCTCAACCCTACCACTCACTAGAAGTCTTAAGACTGCTTTATCTGTCTTTATTCTTCCTGTGTCTCGCTTCATTTTTTGTGTTTTCCTGATGGTTTGGGCTCAGCGCTGCCATAACAAATACACTGTTGCCATGGTTATTTCTCTCAAAGTCCCAGGAAAATGCAATAGCTCATCTCTTCTGTGAAGAGGTAGAAGTGTTGCTTAATGCTATACGATTCTTAATGGTATGAGTCTTATGTTTTTTCTGTTACGTCAAGCTGTCTCCTGTATGATTTTCCCAGATGAGCTCACCTACTTTCTGTTCCCTGACACCACCTGACCAAGGCTCACGTTTGATTAATGCAGCATAAGGCAAGTGTGTGTGAGTAGCTGGGTATGATGTGTCAGTCAGAGAGTGTAAAAGAGAGCGGCAGGATTTGGAACAAGCTGCTGAGATGTACTTCACAGTATATTTCCCACAGAATCTTAGATTTTTGCATGCGTGATGCCTCTTGACTTTGTGTCTGTGTGTGTAATGTGTGGTGTGCGATCATCTGCGTGTGGACTAAGGTGTGGCAGAGTTAAGAGGTTAAAGGTGGTTTCATATGTTAGAGACACTGAGCCTTCCCTGGGGATGAGAAAAACAAGTGAAGCTTTAGCCAGCAAAAAATACCTTCCAATCATCAGTGGTGGAACATAAGTACTGAGGCACTTGCACTGTACATGTGTATTTCAATTTTATTTTACTTTAGACTAAATCTTACTGGTTCAAGTGGACGCACACTCAATGAATGCCTGGTCCCCAGAGGATGAATCCTACGTTCTCTGGTGATCCCCTGACGATTCCTTTTGCACCACCATGAGTTTTACATTTTGGTTCTGAGTGAAGTAATATTGAATGGCTTGCTGTGAAATTTGCACCATCAACAGGTTTTTAGTACTTTGGCGTTTGACCAAATACCTGAAAAAATAGTTATTATGTACCTCGCTAACACACTAAACTATACATGGTAAATGCCATGAATGTGTGTATATTAAAGTGGCATTGTTACTGTGAGCATGGGAGCATTTAACTCAAAGCATTGCTGTGCCTAAGTAACGTCTCATAGGGCTACATACACAGATGACGGGAAAAAGGAGAGAGACCTGGGTGTCCTGTAGTCGCCACCTCGTTTTCCCAGGCGTTTCTCCTCCGAACCCCACACTAAGACCTCTCTGTCTCAGGCTATCCAGGTTCAAAAACACACACACACCCACACACAGCCATGATCACATGCAAACACATGTATGCTCACACACATAAGCGCAAGTGTGCTAAAGCATATTTTCATGTCCACATACATCTGGCCCTCTTGAGGATACTGTAAAAGCACACATGTGCCCTCTCTCAAACCAGTGTAGATGATGTAATCTAAAGCAAACACTGTGCACCCCAGACCGCCTCTGTGGTCAAACCTATAAAATGTGATATTGCCTGTAACACACTCAACTGAAAGAGCACTAAACACATCAGTCAGAAGTTGCGTTTCTACTGGGCTTAGGCAAAGATTTCACTGCAGTGGAGCAGTTTGAACTATTAACCTATTTCCAAACCAAATGTAACACTGTGAGCTGCTTAAGCCTCATCAAAGGTTGGCACTCTCACTTTAGTGTTACTCAGTGAACACAGGACACAACCTAAACACAACCCTTAAATTACATCCAATTGTTGAAAGACAGCTTAATAAACAGTAAATGGTACTTTCCTGATTCAAACTTTCAGATGACAGAATAATGGTTGCAAGGAGGACAGAGGAAACTGAGCCAGTGTGGTGTTGGGAGAAAGCTGACATGAGGTTCTGTATCTAATGGCTTTTACTTCAAAGAATATCCTGGACAGACCGGTGAGCTAATGGAAAACCTTTACAGGGAGTCATCAGGTCCCAGCTGGTTTTCTGGTTTCCCTTTAATGGCCAAATCACTGGATGGCAGCAAACTACTGAAATGCTTTTGGGAGCAGCAGCAGCCAAATGATTAGTAGAGCATATATTTACATAAAAATGTAGCTGTTTTAGAGATTAGAAGAGTCTGTGTGGTGGATGTGAATCAGTCTTTCGTCTTCCTCAGAGCAACTGTCCATTAGCAAGCTAGTGAACAATTACTCACCCCAGACAGACCAGTACTACAGTACATCCTGAACCATGAATGAATAAAATAAGTACATAAATATTCCACTTGAGCAGCATTTATTATTGTGACACGTTATTTATTTATTTTTCAAATTCTTTCACATTTCAGTGGATCTACCAGTTTGATCATTTTTATTTAAGCCAAATTTTAAAAATGTATATATATATATTTCTGTATAGAAATACAGAATATTTGGCAAATAGAATTGCTAAATATATTATGTATGTATGTATTATTATTATGTACCCTTTGTACCCTTTGATTTTCAAAGGTCAACAAAGAAAAATTCAAAGTGTTTATTAGCTGTACTTCAGATTTATGTATGAGGAAGTCTCATGTTTTTACTTAGACCAAGTGTTTACAGGTTTCTTATTATTTATTATCACAGCTTTGAAGTACATTTTGGGACTTTTGAAGACAAATTGAAGGAAGTATTTAACATGTGTTTGGCCTCGGCCCACTGACCCAGAGGGAAGGATATGAGACAGGAGCAGGAGAGGAATGACACGGAGAAATGTCACAGGATATGAAAAGTTAGCCAAAAATCTAAGGTTTTTAAAGTGCTTCTTAAAGGAATAGTTCAACATTTGAGAAAATATTCTTAATTAAACAAATGTAATGCAACATGAATCTCTGAGCTCATGAGCTTGTAGGCGTATTTTGTCAACTTTGGAACACAAAGACAAGCCACCTGACTGCTATCAACAGAGGCATACTGTATGTGAGTGGTATTGAAGGGGGGGATAAACATAAAATGTTAAATTATTCCTTTAACATGAATACATGAATATTTTTTCCTGATAAGGTAGTGGCCTATAAACTACTGGGGGTGTGTTTGCCAGAGTATGTGCATTCAGTAGATGCCCTATTTGCACATGTTCATGTTTTGTTCATTTCAGTTCTATGTGAGGTCCAGAGGTTCTCACTAGCACAATAAAAACTCTGCCTTTGAGGACTTGTCCCAGATCTCACAGTGCAACAAACTGATCTGGGGTTTAATGTTGGGATTTAGGTTGATTTAGTTACTTGTATGTACGTTTTTGTTTGTGGACATATATGAGTTTCCATTACTTCAAAGGCCTCCTGTGTCCCCTGAGGCCCTACTAGACACCATGTAAGTGTTTCCTTTGAGTACATATACTGTCAGCATTTTAGGCTGGAGCCAAAAACTTGGAAGGATAAAACTTGGAAGGATACCCCTTTGTCAAAGCACAGCGATTATTCAGCCAGCTAAGCACTTGTGCTTACAACAGTTGACATCTGCTGGAGTGAAGTGTGAGGTGTGGCTCCTGCTGCTGCTAGAACACATAATAACCTTTGTAAAAGCTCATTGCTTAGCCTTATTCACTTTCACAGCCTGTTTCCTTGACAATAAAAGCATGCCCAGGTTGCACAATACACATTTTAACTACTTAACTAATGAGAACTAACACCACTGTTTTTTGTGGCCCTGCAGCATTTACAAGTGTGAAATGCTTCAGCTCCAGAACCGGTTTTCCGGTGGAGAATTTTTAGTGTAAAGAACGCTGACAGTGCATTGTTGCTCTGAGTGAAAGACAGATCTTCAGACAGATTACATGGACCTCTGTCTGGTGCTCAGCCAGCAGCACAGCCTTTCAAATGTTCTGGTGCCATCTGTGTGAAGCGTACACTAACAGGAGTGAGCCGCTGACCTCTTCCACCTGTAGGGTGAATGGTAACAGGGTATGGTGGCTGTCTGGCTTTCTGGATGGATGACTGCATTGCTGGCTATGTGTCAGATTGTCTGCCCACCTCTGATTCTCTCTCACGCTGTCTCACTCTCTCATAATGACTTGTGCTTTCTGTCTCATGGTATATTCATTCAGAGGGATTATTCTGAGAAAAGCTAACGAATCTTAATTACAAGAATCTCGTTAGTGATAGATTTAGTAGCAAGTTTTAATAAACTACAATGACAGCTCACTTTTTCCAGTTGTGCATAATAAATGTTTTGGTTGAGTACAGGGACAGCAAAGCCAAGCATAAAGAAGGTAATGGATAAAGACAGTAATGGGGATGATGTCCAGTTATATGTATTTGTGGAACCTGGTAAACTCTCAACTTTGCCAATTTTACAAGACTGTTTTAAGATCAGCACCTGGATGTGTCACAGTTTTCTCCAGTTAAATCAAAGTGACAGTGAAATCCTAGTCTATGCACCAAACTGGTCTGCTGACAGTTTAATCCAGCACATGGGTTCTTCAAACACACTACTATCATCCAGAAACTTTGGTGTCATCCATGATACCCAGCTTAACTTTAAGAAACATTTAAAGTTGGTGACTTGGTTGGTAAATATTGCCAAACCGTGACCTCAGCACCTCAAAAAACTAGTCACAGTTTCATCTTTTCATGTTTAGATTATTGTAATGCCCTTTATTCCTGTTTAAGTCAAGATCCCATAGCACACCTACAATTAAAACAAAACTCCACTGCACATTTATTAACAAAGGTCCCACAGCGTTCTTACATCACCGCAGTGCTGTTGTCGTTACACTGGCTCCCTGTTAATTCCTCTAAGAACTTATAAGGCACTACACAGTCTGGCTCTGTAGTATGTTAGGGAGCTGCTGATCCCTTACAGGTCTTCTAGGCCTCTTAGATCATCAGAACAAGGGCTCCTGGTTTTGGCCCACTCAAAGCTTAAGACTTGTGGTGACTGATCTTTCACTGTCCTGGCTCCACATTTATGGAATAGTCTCCCTCTGGAAATTAGATCAGTAAACTCTATTAAGAGTCTGAAATCAATTTTTAAAACAATTTATTCACAAAGGTTTTTTAATTCTTCTCTCTCCCCCTCTTTCTCTTCTCCTCCCTTGCATGTATTTGCGTATATGCATGTATGTATTAGATGCATGTGTGAATGTTTGTAGTTTGTAATTACACAAACATTTTTAAACCCTTTTAGTTGTAAAGAACTTTGTAACCCTGGTTTGAAAAGTGCTATATACATAAAGTTTTACTTACTTGTTTGCTATAATTGTGCAAGTAAATCTTAAAATATCAGCTCTGGTGTCCTGGCAGCAGACTTAGCCTAAAAGGCAGGAAAAGACCAGATGGGGTGGCAAACTTTTAATTATAAATAATGATGTAATTAAATTATAAATAATTTGTATGTAGTTTGTTTTATGTCTAGAATTTATTTAAAAGCCTGATTGTGATTATTGATTATTTGGGACTGCTAAAGAGTAAAATGTAGGTAGACATGCCATTACTGCTTACCAGTATGTACTGGTCTACTTCACACACTGGCCTTTAGAATATGGCTGCCATGTAGTTTTATCCCAAAACAAAGCCTTCGGGTTATTATGCAAAACCCAAACAGTCTGTTAGTCCAGGCACCCCGCCTTTCCCATGTCCTGATGAAGGCCAAACGGCATTGTTTGCTCATTGTAACATGGCCAAATAAACCTCTCTATCTTTGTGTTTTCCCAGACATTAAAAACTGTAGACTTCAATATAGGGTCTGTGGTAAAGCATATTTACAGTGATGGTAGTGTATGTATTAAGCTGGTGTGTGCGCGTGTGTGTACGGAAAAGCCATTTCACACAGTCTCTTTTTGCTCTAAATGAACAGTGGTATGATGCAGTATTCTCTTGGTAGCACAGTCGGTTTTTGGTTTCTTCGATGCTGAGACCAGAGCAACGTGCCACACAGGAATATGATGTGTCCCAGAAGCATTTGGATCTCCAAGCAATACATTTCTCAATTCTCCCTTTTGATAGCTCTTTAAATAAGAAATGCATGCTGTAAAGCTCACGAAACATTTTCCATGCAAATTCCAACAAAACAAATCTTTGTTTCTAAGTAACAAAACCCTGTACTATAAATATGAATACAAATAAACAAAAGCACTAAATTCCCATGGACACCAAAAATAACTGTCCAGAACAGCAAAAACACCAGTCTGATGTGTTGTATTGTGAGTGGCAGTAAACAAATTATTGAATATGAGTGGTTAGAAATCTATAAAACTGAGGTGAGAAAATTAAAATTCTGTAGTGCTTTAAGCAGAGCTGCCCTCTGAAAGTCAACTAGTCGAATTATTAGTCAGGACACACATCGGTTTGTCCCCCTCTCACCCAATGTGCATTATTATAGCATATTAAGTTCTCAGCTCTTGCCATGAATGGCTTGTTCCAGTAGCCCACTTATCATCAGATTGCCCTGGATTTCCAACATCTGACGCAAACCTTGCTGATCCAAGAAATGTCTGAGGCAGGATGAATCTATTAGTTCGTGTCTCTCTCATATCAGAGGTATGCAGTGTCAAGTGTAATGAGGTCTTGCATAAGGACCCCTGCTGGAGGTAGGCCACAGCTGGGATTTGAACCCCGGTCGACATGACATTGGGAAATCCTACCAGTGGCTGGAAAAGGCTGGGTTATCAGACAGCACTGGAGCACTGGTCATAGCAGCACAAGAGAATATAACAGGACTGAGATCCTGGGGGAGTTCCAGATCCAGACAGACAGGAAGGTACTGGCCAACCAACTAGACATGGTGGTAGTAGACAAGTAACAGAAGGAGGTAGTGATGATAGACATAGCAGTTCCAAGTGACAGCAAAATCATCAAAATTCTTAGTCGGGTCCAGCCCTGTC
Organism: Monopterus albus; assembly: GCF_001952655.1. Taxonomy (NCBI): domain Eukaryota; kingdom Metazoa; phylum Chordata; class Actinopteri; order Synbranchiformes; family Synbranchidae; genus Monopterus; species Monopterus albus. The sequence continues at coordinate 1,772,938 of NW_018127913.1, forward strand.
ACACATTATTACATCATTTATTTATTACAATGAATTGCTTTCTTTCAAGCAACTGTAAATTTGGGGCTAGAGTGCAGTGTTATATCTGTTTTAAAATATATTGTATATACAACCATAATTTTAAAAAACACAGTTGGTAAAATACTCATGCATACATCCACACACAATGTACACATTCACAAAGCTTCCATCTGTTCCCCAGTGCAACATGACAACATGACCTCACACTAAGATGTTCTATATTCCCGTGTTGGGTTAGGGTTAGGGTTAGGGTCTGAACACCACTCAGAGTTCATGGAAAGCTGGAGTGTGGGTGATGAGACAATGAGATTAGCAAGCATTAGAACCTCATCACTGGCCATAGAACATAAATATAACACATAGGTTACAAAGAGACGAACAGACAGAAGGAAAAAGGTTGCATGGGCAGGTGATTTATGACTTGATGACTATGATACATGCATTATGCACTGTTAAAGATGAGGAAGAGAAGAAAATCATGAGAGAAAGGACAATCCATATGCACAGAAAACATAATGCTTTGATTTCATTGTTTTCTCTAGACAATAGTACAATATCCACTTGTAGTGACCACAGTCTTATTAAACCTTATCCTTATGTTTATGTGCTCATAGCACCTGCGGAAATTAGGAAAGATTGTGGTCTGATTTAATTCTGAAAATGTTTACAGTGATTTCACAAACACAGTAAACCTTCGCTAATCTTGACCAAGGTGCTTTTGTTGCATAAGCCTAAGCACATGCAGGACTGTGGATGTGGACCCCAGTCTCTGGTGGGGTGTGATGTACACTGTACACCTGACATTCATCCAAACAATTTCCTGGTGACTGCACTGTTATGAACAAATGTAACAATTCATTCAGAGCATATGTGCTGTTGCAGTTTATTTGTCATAACCACTATCTTTTTGAACTGTATACCACAGTTGCCATGTATAGACATCGTAGAAAGTGAGAAACCTTTCAAAAATGTTGATACTAACAAAACTTTGTCAATGAATGTAAACCTAGATTTTGCAAAAGAGGGTCAGTTGATGACCCAGATAATCATAATTTTTGCAGGCTAGGAAAAAATATAACTTTTAATGTGTTTTATACTGCAAAACAATGATAATATAAGAGACAGCAGGGCCATCTGCTAAACCAAACCAGAAAAAGGAGAAGTTTTCCTTCAACTCAGCACCAAGAAATGTGATGTTTTAGACTAGACATGTTGATTGATGTGCAACATTTTCAGCTAGTTTGTCCTGACACTGTGCACACTATAGTCCAAAGCCAGCACAGGGTTGTGGGTTTTCCCCAGTTTAGTTCTTTAATTTCTAAATACCTGCCTAAACTTGTTCCCACAGCAAATTTACTGTGAGGCATCAAGTGTGTATGTGGATAATTGCAGTGATCTCAGAGATAGAGGGTTTCAGTGTCTTTGAAGTCCCTGTCTAACCTGATAGACCCACAATGTCTGTCTAATCCCACAATGTGGTTCCCATCAATACCAAACGTTCCTCTGCAGGGGGCAGGGAGAGAGAGCGGTAGAAACAGTGGTAGCAGCATTAATTACAGCAGTGCACTAGTAGTCAAAGGCTTGGCCTCTGTGAATCACAGGACACAAAGAGTGACTATGTTAATGTCCCAGGTAAATCAGGAGAGGCCAGGAAGACAGGGAGAAGAGGGCATAAAGAGCAATGGCTGGAAGTGATTAAGTGGTTTAAAATTTTATTATACACTTGGTCATTTGCTCTGAGAAAACAGTGGGAGAAACGAAGTCAGCACAGAGCAAACTGTTACCCTCAATCAGGCCACATCTACTGGCAATAAGGCTTTTTGGTGTCATATGAGTAACAGTCTGCTGAAATGAGTCCTGTTCAAAACTGTGTCATGATATCATATTGCAATGTATAATTAATGTATGTAAGTATATTAGAAAGAAAGAAATGTATTCAGTTCCACTTCCCAGACAGTAATGACAGTAATGACCAGGTTCAATTTACAATTGAACCTGGTGGCGCGTCGTCACTCGGGCACTACGCTTTCTGGCCCTTTGAGAGAGTCACTGTTTTGAGAGAGTCACTGTGTGTGGATAGCTACTGTAAGAGGGTCTCAGTTATCTGTGGGCCTGTGCTGAAACCACTGATGCTGTGTATGTCCACTGTGATGCATGAGCTGGTTGTATCATATAAGAAAAGTAAGAAAGTACAGGAGGAAATTCAATCTGCCAACATCTGAAAGAGCTTTGTAAAATTTATGAAAATGTGACACTCACTGGGAAAGATGCTGTTACTGTTGCTTTTGTCGTGACCCTTCCTGATGATTTACTCTCCTCCATCTTGCATTTAAACACACCCATGGACACACACACTCATACTTGTTTGAGTACATGTACACAGGGTGTTGTGTGTGCTCTGGGACCATGGGTGACCTGTCTGACTGGTGGATTAAATTCATCAAGCACAAGAAAGAAAAGCTGAAAGTGCATCTGTGTGGTTTCACACAGATCCACATGTGTTTTGACCAGTCTTTGTCTGAACTCTATATGTGGAAATCATGCTTTAACAATTGCAAATGTTAGCAAACCAAAAGCGATCATATATTACTAATTATATGTAATAGTGATCTATAAGTGATACAACATGACCATTGTTGTACTGACAGAAATCCTCACTTTACAGGATGTGTAGAATCTATAGAATCTCAAGTGTTTTTATATTATTCAGCCAATTTGTAAAGTTTTGGGTTGAAGTTAAGTCTATGAAAAGATTATCAGACAAATGTGCCACATTTTAAGATATGGCATGAGAGTTTTAGTTGCTTTCCAAATATCTTAGAGCCTTTAAAGATCAAGTCATGTAGTACACACCTGGGCACGTGCACACGAAAGATTTAAAGGATGGTAGATGAAACCTTGAACGCATTATACTGTGCTTACTCATAACATTAGCTCTGTCTGGTGATTTTAGTAATAAGATATAGAGTACTGGAGTTACAGCCGATAAACGGTGCAGCCAAATCAGAAGTAATCGGATTTGTCACAAAACTGGCTCTTTATAGGGTTCAAGGGGAAAACCTTCAGCAAAGAGAAAAACATCTTGATTGATGTTAACAATGCAACATGTGTGTGATCTGGGAACCCTGCAGCAGTGGAAAGCCCTACAATATAATACAGTCCAATGGGAAAGCACAATGATGTAAATAACTGTTTTGTTTTATCTGGCTGCCCTTTGACCTCTCTGTGTTTCCAGGATTTGAGCTGAGTGTTGTGAAATCGTTGATTAAGGCTTGATTTAAATTGTAGATTTGCCTTTGTGCCTGCTTGGATTTAACAGAACTGGCTTTTTTTCTAGAAGTCTTGCCATGGTTCTTCCTCCAACACAGAAAAAAGAAAGGCAGATTTTTCTTAAAATGGATATCATGTCTGTGAAGCCTTTCTGTGCCTCTCTGCAGGTGTGTTTGAGGATGACTGAGTAGTAACACAAGGCTATTTGTGGTACTGACAGAGTGGAGGTGCCACTCCTTTCCAATGACCTAGAAAAACAGAAACCTGAAGGATGACAGTAGCAGCTTGAATACAATAATCAGGAATGATGGACTCTCCTCATCACAGACACTAGTGTTTAAAAACTGTACCATGAAAGCAGTTTTATCTTTAACCCTGACATCTCTGTGTATATACTGTACTGTATCAGTTCACGGAAGGAAATTAACAGAGGAAACTAAACAGCACTACAACAGACAGTGTCTGTATTTTAATACATAGAAGCATGAGGTTCAGGCTGTAGAAAAGGTCCGCTGTTTTTTCCATCTTCTCCCTCATTTTTTCTTTCTTTCATTTTTTTAGCAACACCCCCCAAGTGCTGCGCTACTACACAACCATACTGTGTCAACAAGTCAAATGTATGCATCCAGGTTTCAGCCTTAATTTGATGGTGAAAAGCTGCCAAAAGAACAGCAGGTAATTTGTCTTTGTGTAGTTTGTCTACAGTGTGCTGACAAGGTACACAGAAAATCATACTGGTTTAGTTTACGGTGAAGTCAAACATTCTGCAGGTTCAAGGTTCACACATTTACAATAGCCTGCTGACTAAAACATTTAACCATGACAAGGAAATGTTTAGCTGCATAGTTGCAAAACGTGTTTTCCGTTCCATAGATTAGTGCACTGAAAATGTATGAAATGTCACCTTCGGCCTTCCCTGACTCTTGTCTCACCAGGAAAACATGCCAGACTGATGTAGGCATGAATCAGACCCAGTGTGCATTATAAAGGCTAAATCAACACAGAATCAGAGAGGGCAGACACACTGACACCTGACCACACCCAGTTTACAGCTGTTAAAGGAAAACACCTGCTGTTACATCAGTGAGGTGTAACCTCAAGAGCTTAGACCCTCAGCATGTGATTTCTACAGTAGGCGAGTTCTTGAACCAATCTGTAAAACATACAGTAAAGAGTAGACAGTTAGTCACCTCTCAAGTGCTTTTCTATTAATATCCATGTGTTGCGATTATTATTGGTAATGGTGATGTATTAACACATTAGTTAAATAGAGTAAATGAGAGTAGAGTTAAAAAAAAGAGTCAAATATAGTGTTGAAGAAACTTGTACAAAAAGATGCTCTCTGTGCATCTTCCAGCAATGTGCAGCTAAGCCAGGTGCTTCTCAGATCCAGGACAGAAAACATATTAAAAGAGGTACAACCAGAGCACACTCACTGATTTGCTGCTTTTAATGCTGCAAACTAATTAGACTAAGGCTGCAACACCACTGTGCCTTCACAATGGTGTTGAAACATTAGTCTAATTTGTCAGTGTGATTCAGTCATACCCTCATTTATAGAGCTAATTTAGTACTTAACGAAATGTAATATTCAAACTAAAACAAAGTTCTTGATGAGATTTTTGTCTTACTGCAGACTTCAGTTTTAGAAGTGTCCCGCATGGTGAATGAATCACTGTGTGTTTTAGCGAGCCTTGCCAAATCAGAGTCTGTAGTAGTCTGATGAGGCTGATCAGCCTGAGATTAGCACAGAGCTATTGCAGCTGGCCTGTGTGAGAGACAAGCCAGGCTGGCTGACGAGGTTAAGTTTATTATACTGTATTAGTCTGGTCACATAATTCTCAGGCTGTTGCTGAGTCATTATTTATTCTTATAATAACTAAACTGCCCTTGATTGGAACTATCCAACATCTGACCCCAAATGCTGCATCACGGGAAGTGGTGAAGTGATGTCTCCAGTTCAATGACCATAAAAGTATAACAGGCTTATCAGAGATACATACCAGACCTGATGACTAACTACACTGACTGGACAAAGTATAAAGACCACATAAACTTTGCAAGCGATTAAATAGAGAAATTCAGGATGAATTTGTTTAAATTTTCTGGATTCATTACATTAGGTTAATTAGGTCTTGAAGCAACAAAGAGGTGCTCTGTGTAAAATCCAGTCAAAGTGACAGGTGGTTTATATGTTTAAACACTGTGTGCATTTGATAAACTACCTCTCTATTTTCTGTAGCAGTGGGTGAATATTACAGACCTACATATTTCATCTCTTTGGCACCGCTGAACAAAAGTTCAAATTCTGAAATCTCATTCCACAATTACCATAATGACATCATAATTAAAAAAGGTTTATGAAGAAAAATCTCCCAACAACACTGTCGTTTCCATCACTAATTACCGCCATCTAAACAGTAGAATTACTTACAAAATAAAATGTGATGAGGTTTTTATAGGATGACATGATGTTCTCTACAGCCAGGAAAAGAAAAAGGGGCATAAGCGATGTTCTATCATAAATCAAACCCAGCAAACCCAGAGGCTATGAGGGCATCCAGCCTTGGACAGTAGTACAGTGTGGTTTGTTGTTCTAAGGGTTGGCATCCTTTCTTTTGTCACTCTGTTCTCCATCAGAGAAGCCCAGAGCTGGGTCACTACATTGTTCAACATCTGTTCAAAGTAACAACAATGACCAAAGAACTCACTGGCAGCATATGGGAAGATTCAAGACTATGCTGAGAATTAAAACCCTTACAGGAGATAAAAGCATACAAATCTCACTTCTCAACAGCTCGCTGCAGTTTTTTAAGGTACTTGATTTTACGCCTGATTAGCTGAAAAAACGGAGATGGAAGCAAAGGCAGTAAACTGGATTTGGAACTAAAACATTATTTAAAAAAATGACCTGCTGAGCAACCATGTTTATTCTTTTCTGTGGCTCCATATTTTTTACACCGCTGTGCAGAAGAAAACAACTGCCCAAAGCAGTTTGTTTTACTTATGCACTCTAGAACAACATTGTACAGATGTAACCTTGTATGTCTTTCTTTTATTACAGTATGTCTATGTTGAACTCCTCCAATCTCACAGAGGAATTCCTCAGAAAATCAAATTGTGTTCGAGGACCAGTGGGAAACACATGATGGAGGCTGGACAGCTTCCACTCAGCTGCCAACATATAACTGAAAGTCAGCAGATTCAGTTTGGGCAGTTGAGCTACGAGCATCATTTAACAGTTAACTTTGGGGCTTGTTCACAGTGGATTACTGCACCAGCAGTCACATCAGAATAGCATTACTGTGAGCAGCCCTGATGCGCAGGAGTGATTGTGCTGTAGTCATCTGGACAGCACAGACTAAGAGACAGTGAAGGGAGGAAAGGGGTTTTCCACTACCCTAGTCTCCATGACCCAGAGTGTATTTACTGTACACATTCACACTGTGGGGACTCGGGCTTCCTCATGGGGACCAGTTGCAAATCACTGAATTTTAGGGTAATAACTTGGTATGAGGATAGGGCAGGGGTTAAGGTTACGCAAGTAGTGGTTATGGTTAGGGCTAACGGCAAGTCTTCAGTGTAAAATCCCTACAAATGATGAAAGCAAAGACGTGTGTCTTAGTGTGTGGGCTCTCTCGCAGGTGGCTAAATACACATCATTCCTGTGAAGTTACTTTGCAACCACAAACTCTCTCATGTTACTTCCAGCATAGTAGTTGCAGTAAAAGTCATCAGGCATCAAAAAGTACTCCCAATATACTGACAGTGACTGATACTGGTGAGTCAAGGCAAAATTTTTGTGGTGAATATTAAGGGTCTTAAATTCTAAGATGTCAACTAAAAATGCAGTCTTCTAAACCAAACGATTGTGAAACACTGAGTGTGCTCTACACCTGATTGTTATCTCAGTTTAAAGAAGTCTGGGAACATGCTTCCTCCATTGATTCACATTTGTAGCAAGGTGTTTTAGCCCCAACTCTAACAGTGGAGACTAATACACCAAAGTCACATGTCCCCAGGGTCTTCACCGCTGCTGTAGTTTCATAAAAACTCAAATTGGAGTTTATTTAGCAAACCTATTATTACTGATACCCACACTCAAATAACAAGGTTGCACAACCACTCCAGTCATTTGCCACTTACTGCACATGCCAGGGGTGGAACAGTGGTTAGCGCTGTTGCCACACAGCAACAAAGATCTGGGCCAACCCAAGGCCTTTCTGTGCGGAGTTTGCTTCTTCCCACAGTCCAAAGACATGCAGCTTAGGTTGACTGGAGACTCTAAACTGCCAGTAGGAGTGAATGCGTCTGTCTCTAAGTGTCAGCCCTGTGATAACCTGGCGACCTGTCCAGGGTGGACCCCGCCTCTCGCCCACAGTCAGATGGAATTGGCTCCAGCCCCCTGGTGACCCTCTTCAGGATAAGCAGTGTAGATAATGGATGGATACACAAGTCAAACAGTTTTGGCATTATGCATGAGGTGACTCAAAAAAAGGGTACTCCAGTTATACAGTGATGCACTTTTAGAAGCTGTGGCACTTCATTTTAAAGTCAAGTTTATTTTTATAACACATTTTCCATAGACAAAGGTTATTCAAAGTGCTTAACACAGCACACAAATAGCTAAAACAGAATGCAAATGAAAACAGCAGTTACACATAGCAACATGCAAGTGTAGGTACTTTGGGGATAAGTGGATTCTCACTGTCCTCAGTTTACTAGTCTAAACATAAATGGAACAAAAAACATGGGTGTATACAAAAAATGGTGTCTTTAATTAAATAAATTTTATTCCAGGGATAAACCTAAAACTTTGAATGAGAAAACTAATTACATGTCAGAGATCATGACTCAAAAACATTTAAAAGGTTTTATTGTGTTGATATATGAAGGGGCTAGTCCCCTCTGGGGACTTAGGGCCGTGACACAAAGCCAACGGTGGCCCACGGTCTGTCAGGGTTCGTCTTCTCAGTGTGTTCTGCATGATTGGCAGCCTTTGACCAATTGGGCCTTGTCAGTGAGAGAGAGCACTCTAGTGCATCCCCCAACCAAAAGACCAAGGGCAGAGAATGCCAGTGCCATTTGCAACATCTTATCACACACTTGATTAGAAGCAGCTATAAACAGCAGCTAGTGAGCTAGTGCTCCTTTGTTTACACTTTTATTTCTAGAGTCTAGCTCATCTTCTTTCCCCTTTCTGAATGGCGAATGCAGATACCCTCACCTGCAGGTTGGGGGAGTTATTTCTGTCATGCAGGCACAGAATGTACATGCTAGTTAGCTGTGCTGTGTGTTCAAGTGGTACTCAACCCGACTGGCCCAGACAAGGGAAGAAACAGTCGACCTACGTAGCTGCTAGTTCTTTCACATTGGCTTGGTGCGTCTCTGCCCTTAGAGCAGCATAGATGATTGAAGGGCAGTCAAGTTCTTTGTGTAGCTAATGAGCCACTGGAGGTCAGCAACAGGATGAGTTGTATATTCTGAAGGTCCGATAGGAGAATAGAGGGGACTTGGTGGCAGAAGCACTGTAGAGTCTGTGCAGGGCAGAAAGTAGTTTTACAGCTCTGAGAGATCTGGCCACCATCTGCAACAAACAATAGACTGAACACTGAGCAGAAGGTAGCAGGACTGGTGAGTGACCAGGGAATTTCTTTCCTCAGGGAAGCAGCAAATAAAATGGTAGATGCCCAGGAAGATGACAGAGCTCCAGGGAAGCTTCCAGAAGCCAGCGACAGAGAAGACGCAGGTGATTAATATTAATTCCCATTGCAGGTGATAAACAAAGCGGTGCAGGAGGTTAGAAAACCAAAATACACAGCTCAAAGCCAGCTGGACCAACACAACTGGAGGTGGCTAAAGGACTCAAAACCTCCAGACTAGGAGGGAGAAAAACTAAAATGTATGCTCAGGCACCAAAATGAAAAAAAAAAAACACAAAAGTTCAGCCAGCCACAACCACAACTTAGCTCAGGACAAGAAAAATGATTCAAAGGGTTTCAGCTGAGTGCAGAGGTACAGGCAGGCTACAATCTTCAAAAATAGTCCAGGTCAACAACCAGGTAATACAAACAACTAACAATACCAGAAGCTTGGGCAGGCAGAGAGTCAGACAAGCAAGGAACAGGTTCAACAACAGGAAACAGGCATAGCGGGCTCAAAAGATTGTTGAAAAGCACCACAGGAGGAAACAACTATCTGACAATGGAGAGGAAGAAGACATGTTATATAGGTTGATTAACTAGGCATAGGTTAACCAAATCACTGATTAGATGGCTTAAAATGGGAGGGGGTGTATGTGAAAAATACAGGAAATCCCCTTCAAACTAAAAACTCTTGACAGGAAGTCAAGAGTGGATCATAGCATTACATCATTGTCTCAAAACACTACTTCCAGTAAAACTGTAATAATGAAGAAATTGTTAGAACAGAAACCACAAAAAAGTAGAGTGGGTAGCAATCTTAAATAAAATGTATAATATGGCAAGACTGACTTTTCCTTTAAGACCCTATTTGCTCTTGGCTGACCACAGAAAGACGTTTAGCCAACTTGAAATTTGAAATTAACAGGTAAACCTGGTAAGAAGAGGGTGAACTTTGGAAGTTTTTGGATTATTTGTTTACATTTAATATCTATATCTAATTGTTCTGTGAAAACTAAAAATGTAAACCTCAACATAAGGCAAACCTACTGGTGTTTTATTTTATGTATTTATCCTGCTAATAAAACAATAAAAATGGTTACAAATCAAAAGAACCTCACTGTCTGTAGCTCAAGAGGTAGAGGGTCAATAATTGCAGAGCTGATGGTTCGATCCCCAGTACTCCTGCTGGTGGCCAGGCCAGTACCTTCCATGACATTCCACTGCCATCGGTGTGTAAACGAGATGCAAAATTTATAAAGTGCTTTTCTCCTAAAGTAGAAATGTGTTCTGTAAGCACAGTCCATTTGCCATTTATCTTTCAAAACAAATACTTTCCACTTGATAGTGTTGGTGGTTTTTAAAAATGTTAATTGGAGATTTCCCTGCTGACACCCTCTTAGTCATTTTCTCACATTCTAGAAAGCCTTCTTCTGAGCCATAGCTGGCCTACAGCCTATTACTTTGCTCATAACACTTGTTCCACATTCATCATATTCATCATGGCAGCCTGCTCTGCATTGCTGTACATGTGCGTTGTTGTGTTGTTGTACATGTCAGGCTGTTGAAGCTGTGGTGTGTGGAGCTTTTAGAAGTGGGGAATAAACATGGAGGTGCCCATAAACCCAGCACCAAACAGGGTAATTGATTTACAGTCAACTTTCTAAAAGAATGTTCACAGAGAAGCCATTTACTTCAGTTTCCTCCTGGTTTCTGTAATTGGGGTCAAGACTCCCAAAACCGAGGTGCCCAACATGGCAAGAGTCACAAGTCATTTTGAGGAGAAAATCTTTTTCATTGCTTTAAAGAAAATCTAAAACACCATGTTTTGAAGCTTGAATTTGGGTCTGCTGTGGACGTAAGTGATTGACATAAAATTAGTAAAAGTCGCTGTCTTATTAAGGTGACAAAATACTGGATTTTTTTTTTGCATCTCAGGATCTAGCTGCTGTTAGAGGAACTGCTTCTTTAAGCAGGATTACATTCAGCCGCTAGTTGCAGCTGCCATCCACTAACATGGCAAACTAATAGCCATGGTTGTGTCTCTGTGAGGATATCCTTAGTACGACAAGTTCTCCAAACTTTACAGCCGTAAATGTTGTTTGTCCCTCTACACCGATACAATCCATAGCAGTTTTGGCTGGTTTAGTGCCCTTACAGCATCAGAAGATATGCCACAGATAAACTCTTAAAAGTCACTGCTTAACAAACACCTTGGTTAGGTTTAGGGAAATATCCTGGTTATGGTTCAAATGAGTGCTTTTGTTAAGGTTAGAGGATGTTTGTCATTATAGTTACATGTTGTTAAGGTTATTTAAAGGTCATGGTTAAAACAAACAATGCTACTGTTGGCTGGAAATGAAAAACAACAGCAGCCACCCATTAAAAGGGTCTAGTGTTTTGTCAATCCATCCATCCATCCCAGCCTTCTCCCTACTCTGACTTTGTCACAATATAACTATGTCACTGGACTTGGTCCTTTGCTTCTGTCATCATCACTGTGGCCAGTAGTGTGCTTTGCCAGATGAAAGTAGACATGCCATTCTGGGACATTTACAGAAAAGACTGATGCAGTCTTACATGGCTGCTAGTTGTCATTTAATAAAACATAATCTATGGGTTGGATTTACATGGAGGACAACTAAATGTTTCTTATTTTTAATTTCAGAAACATTTATGCTATTTGTCCTTTAGAATAAGCTTTAGAATGAGCCTTATATGTCTTTACATATGTTACATGTTGTGGCAAACTTTGCATCCTCTTTGGTAACTCATGCATGTGTCACTTGAGACACCTGAAGCACTGATGTTACAGTTCTGACAAAACCTGATAAATAATAAGTTTCACTACTGAATTTCTGCACTAAAATAGCAATAAATGATCCGATAGGAATCTTCACTTCCTGTACACCTCACAAAAGGTTTACATATTAGCGATGTGGACGATGATTTTATCTTTGAAAGAGGAAACACTATTGATCATGTCCTGTTTTGATTTCTTTGAAACGTGTAAGCACAAATATTAGTATTGCAAAAGTCATCCTTCTTTTTCACTTTCAGCAAATGAGGTGACTGTGCCCTTGTGTGACATTTTAGGGGTAGGCCAGCTCTCTCTTTATTTATCAAGCAGCCATCTCCATAGCAATAAAGGGATTACTGTTGAAATCCAGAGCTGATGTTGCAACATTTAATCCTCTGATTGAATTGCCGATGAGGAGCAGAGAGAGAGGAGACAGAGGAGGAGTTATTCTGCTTTTATAAACATTTACCCTGGTGAGGTTGTATCTAACAGTGTGGAGGTTCCAGCTGTCACTAAGGAGGGTGTGCCATCATCAGTACCACTGAGATTTAACAGGTTCAGTGTTGCTGTCATTTTATTACAACATCACCCTGACCCTACTTTGTCTCAGCCAAACTGAATACCCCCTTGTGAGATTTCTTCTCTGTAAACATTGAATTAGGGGAAACTGTTTAAGTCAGCTCACCAACTTAAAACAAAGGGCGGTGTGCACTGTGGATGGTGTCACCCGTAGTGATTAAGCTACAAATATTTATTACCCAAAACACCTTTGTAAAATGATAAATCATCCGATGGATGATGTTTTTTGTGCTGCTGCCTCAAGGTGGCCAGAAAATCAAGTAAGTTAACTCAAAATATACAGTAGGTTATGTCAGGTATTGGCACAGGCACAACAGAAGCTGAACATATTTATTCTTTATAAGAGTTTATTTTGGCCTTAGACAAGCAAATCTTTGTTAAAATTATATTATATTGAGGAAGAAATGCAGCACGATGCACTAAACATCCATAAATAACTTAAAAGTTATGATTAAGATAGTGTAGTATTTGTAATTTAAGTAATTGGAGCCTATATGGTCTAGTCTTTCTCATGAGATGTTGCAGAAAATGTTGGTTCATTTTCCTCACACTCGTCCACTCCGCCCCCTCTCGCTGGCTGGTTGTACAGGCTACACAGTGTGGCTGCTGTTTCTTCAGCCCATTAAGCTGTTTGGAACCACTGTCTTGTTGGTAGTGTAGGCCTCTCCTCCGTAGGTCTTGTTGTGCGTTATTGCACAAATTCATCATTAGGCAATCATGGCAGAGCACTCCACTGTGGTTTAAACACACATTCAGAGGAGTTCCCAGGAGATGAATGTATGTACTTGAGTAACTTTATATGTGAGCACATATGAAGTGATTGCATTAGCAATGGTTGAGTTGATGTTATGGGTTTGGAAATTATTTTAAAATATATAATGGCAGCCTTGGGAATGTTGTATATGATTTGTGTGTGTTTCTTTTATTCTGACACAATCAGCGCACACACTGTTGCATATCCAAACACCAAAAAAGAAAACAATATCTGTGTGACTGTGTGTATTGCCAGTCTGCAAATATTGCATTTCATACAGCCAAACCCTTTTCTATGTGTGCAGATGATGCAATAGAACAACTGCATACTGTGTATGAGTGTTGACCAAACGCAGAATGACCAGAGATATAACTGTTGATGCAGATTTGATCAAATGACCAATTGACAGACTGTGGCAGCAATAAAATGACCAAAAGACACCTTTTTTGTTTCAATTCCATGTAGTGAGGAATTATTTAGATGATGGAAACAGCACAGTGCCAGTGTCTTTTCAACACCATAACAGCTCGTGCACATCTTTGACACATGCATGACTTGTGAATTCCCATCACATTTGTGAACATGGATTAGGTGACATGAAAATCAGTTAGAATATTGCATTAAACAGCCATCTGTGGGAGACATAAATTACAGATGATGTTGGTACATTTGTACAGAGTCAGGCTAGCGGTTTCCCCCTGCTATCAGACTTTATGCTCAGCTAACGTAACATGTCCTGGCACTCGCTTCAAAGTGTACAGATGTGTGAGTGGAATCCATCTTGCTTTCCAACTCTATAAGAGTTTTGACAGAAAGTCAAACCATTCTCTGACTGCAAAGGGAAACTGTGGTGAATTTGTTCTTTCATGTTAGTGGTATTTAAAAAAAGAAGAATTCAAAAAAAACCTCACAAACTTTCTGCACTATTTTACATTAGAGTTACCTTTGATGTCAACTCAGCATGTACTTGTGTAGATGAGTCAACCAAAGAACAATACAGCCCCTCTGACTTCAGCATGGAGCTATAACTCCAAGAGCTCCATTTTCCTGTCAGTGCAATTTCTGCATCACTTCAAATCCAATTGTTATGCAGTTTTCCTCGGGCACTTTTTTTTTTTTTACACATTGGTGTGTTTGATATTTTCTTGCCATGAATGAATGCACTTATGTGAGGTGGGAGGAGAGCTGCAATTGAAGCCATGTGTATGTTAATTAAGCAGCGTAGGACAATTTTGTTGCTCATTTTGACCCAAAACAGTGATAAAGATAACACCTGCTCAGGCCACCTCTTATCTGAAATTTTCTTGACAAGAACATAGGCTGGAAAATGTGAGATCATGTACCCAAATGCATTTTAATGGCCACACCAACCTTAAATTAACCCTTAAATCCACAACTGATCTGCCAGAATTCACTCTGATTATCATGAAATATGTGTGATAATTTATAAGATTATTTTTAAATAAGATAAATAAACTAGACCTCAGTTTGTGGTTATAGATAGCCTCGCATGAAGATGCACCATCTGTCCTTTCAGGATACAGCCAGAGCTGATCTGCAGCCTGTGTTTGGGAATCCAAATCCACATAAAAATAAATTACATTGGCATGCAAAAATAACACATGAAAACAGACCATGAGCCAAGATAAATAACAAAAACTCTGCAGATGATCCAATTAAAACCTGTCATGCAGCAGGTAAAGACAGTCCAAACTGTTGGACCCGCTGCTGTCACTATTACGTTACAGATTCTTTAAAAGATGAGTTTCACAAAGCCACCTTCCTCAGTACAGCGAGGATATACGCTGTGTTTGTTTTTGTATTTATCATGGTTTGATCAGCTTTGAAAGCAGCTGTAGGTGGAGGTAAAGTGGGCAACACATCCACTGGCTGTGAGCTCTGGTTGGACCACAATCAGTTTCACCATAAACATAATGATTATGCATTATAATTACAGAATTTGCACACTGGATACAGGTTTGAGTAAATTAGGCTATATAAATGCTGGTGGTTACAGGACCAGAGACTTTCCTTCTTCCATGCACAAAAACTAGTTGGTGATTTTAGGACAAGAAGATATGGGGAAATCATGTATTTCCATTTCAGGGCATCAGTGACATCAGCAGGTTTCTGCCCTGCTCTTTAAAGGGGATGAGAGGAGCTGGTTGGATTGGATATAACTAAAGCCAGCCCTGACTCCACCTGCTCACAATGTATTCCTCCCTCTAACTATATGTTCTGCCTCTTCTCCACAATGCCCCTGGTAATGCCTTTCTGGTGCACTGTGTCTGTAGTCACCAAAATTCATTCTTTTCCTTCTATGAAATCATCAGCAGTTAACTACAAAAAAAGCAAAAAGCAGTTTTAATCTCTATGCAAATGTGAATATAGTTGAACTGCTAACTCATAGGTATGGTCCTGATAAAAGCTGATAATGGGCACTGAATGACATGATAACATTCAAAGCGGGTACCTGACAATGGCAGATTGTTGCGTGACTGTTGCTGACCTTTGGGAATAAGAGAGTAGACTACACACAAAGAAAGACACACATACACACAAACAGACATGAAAAACCCAAAATCTTTCCCTCACAGAAAGCAAACTTAGCCTACCAAATTGCAGAGAACATTTAAAACAAACCATTTTTATTTCTGTGAAAGTTATGCACAGAACTGCCCAATCACTCTGTCACCTTACCTGTGAGTTTCTGAGTCTCCAGCTATACTGGCTGTGTTACCTGTCCTAGCTGTTTCTGCTGTGTGTTCCTGTACGGCTGGTCTCCACCTGTCCCTGTCGCCCTATCTGTGGGCCTCTGAATCTCCAGCCTCCCCAGCCATGTCTCCAGTTTCAGCTCTCCTCTGTCAACCTCTACCTGTCAGTTACCCACTCCTACCAGTTACCCGGTGCTTTACATGTCTTTAGTCAATAAACCTTGTATTTCAGCTAACTGTGGCAGGATTCCTCATAAAGTGTGTGTGCCTGCTGTCTACAGCTAATAACTCCTGCTACATTGTTGCCAACAAAATCCATGGTCCCCTGCGAGAAATGAATTCATTGGCTTTGCATGACTCAGTCAGTTGGCAAGGTTACAAATAGTCAGCAGAATATTACTGGAGTTTTAACTAGACATCATTTTTAATTAATGCCATCATTTTGTAATGATACCCAGGTAGTGATAACAAGTACCCAGACACTCACTCTCTCTCACACATACACAGTCACACACACAGTGGGTGGTCACAGGAAGAGAGCGAGTTCTCTGTCTGTGACCACCCACCCACTCCCATGATCTCTGCAGGAAGTTACTGATCCCTTGGTCAGACTTGATCATGGTGTAAACACTGAGTGTGAGGTAAACAGTGATTGTGTGCTCCCTCGTCTGAAAGCTCACACTCGTCATTCTGTCTGTCATTTTGTTTAGTAGAAAGTTATTGGCATCCAAAAATGATCTTTCCTGCCCTAGCTACATCATTAGCTATGGCCATTAATGATTACAGCAGGGCTTTAGTGAATCTTGCTCTTACAAGGACTAGCTTTAAAAATTAGAACAGCTGTATTTTTTAAGTCCAAATGAATCACACTGGAAAGGAACTGCAGTTTCACTGTGATCACTGTGGTTTTTCAAACAAAGCCCACAACATCTCATTTCTCATCACCTGTAGTGGGAAGATGTTGGTTATAGTGGGCATGGATCAAAATCAGCATCTTTAGGTACATTCTTACACCCACTATGCACCGTGATACATTGTGGTCAAACCAAAGCAGGTTTGTTACAGGTGAGCAAGAGGACAAAGTTCAAACTAAAGTTTAAGTAAAAAATTGGAAGTCGCAAGACAAATGAGGCCCTTTATTCCACGGGGAATCCAAGGAGATAAGAAGACAAATGGGGAACAACACATTAGAGCCACATGACTTTTCTCTTCTTTGTTGAACAAAATGTAGCTGCAAACAGTTCGACAGTGGTGTGTTTCCAATGTGAACAGAGACATTTTATAGTTTTATTGCAGCTGGTATATAGTGACCACTGTCTTTCATTCAAGCATGTCACCTTGTTCTCTGGCCTCCTAATAGTGTGACCAGGACACATACTATTCAAAGACTCATCTGCGGTGGGAACTGTCAAAGACCTGGCCAGAAATAATGCAGAAATAATGGTCCCAAACCTTGTTCTTACTGTGAGACCATGTTATTCCTGAATTGTTGTTCATCAGAACAGTAATACATGTAAACACCTGGATAAGGCTAGGGTCAACAATGCAGACAGGTCAGACTGCTCTTTGCTGTTTGGTTGGGCTGTCTGGTCTATTTTAAAGGTAGTGTTACAGTAGGAGGTTTGCAAGCTGTGACAGATTAAATGGATTAGAG
Organism: Monopterus albus; assembly: GCF_001952655.1. Lineage (NCBI taxonomy): Eukaryota > Metazoa > Chordata > Actinopteri > Synbranchiformes > Synbranchidae > Monopterus > Monopterus albus. The sequence goes on from NW_018127913.1 coordinate 1,790,372, forward strand.
TAAATGTCCATCACTGTGGATGAGAGAGAATTATATTAAAGCTAATGTAATGTTGCTGTGATTCATTTCACTATTGAATCAATATTGAATCAAAGTATTTTGTGGCCAGGGACTGAGACGATTTAACTTGATATAATATATAACCCTCCCTCCATGGACTGAAACTCTGTTTCAAAATGAATGAGCACGTCATTGGCTGAATTGTCCTGGATGTTTCTTTGGAGAGACAGACATGTATCCTTACAAATCAAAGGGCACGGTGAAAATGGAACATAGAGGAAGAGAAGCCAATGGGATCACCATCATAATAATTTTGATTATTATTTCTAATTGGTTAAATGTCTTGGTGGTGTCCAGCCATAATTGATAGCTGTGGGACTTACTCATCAGTTACATGTAATGAGTCCAACTGAAATCAACACATACAGGTGTGGAGAATTGAGAGTAACAGAGAACATGGTTAAAATATAAAGAAATAAGAGTCAGGAAACGTTATTTGTGTCATGGAGGGATTTACTACAATACACCCAGCATGATGCATTTTTTAAACACTGTGAAAACCAGTGCCAATTGCAAACAGCTGAACTAACGTGATATCATTTGTTTCATAAAATGGTAATAATGTAAAATAAAATAGAAAAAAGAAGAAGAAAAGGAATGGTACTGTCACTAATGATCTGCCTGGAGGGGCAAAGTGGCCTCTCTGAACTCAGAGGGAAGTTTTAGCCAAGTGAAGCACATGGGTGCAGTGTAAACTGAGAACAATCCAATACAGCTTAGCATTTGAAAAGGAAATTTAAAATAGCATTGCACAAATACAGAATGCAGCAGTTTTCACACAAAGAACATGCTGCATATGATGTCTAAATGAGATCCCTGCACCTGATGACCTGAAAATGTACAGCTCATATAAAACCTTGACTGCTGTTTTTACTGCAAATCCATGTCTGCATTTGTCACACAAAGAATAATATACTTTCTGGAAATTTACTGGTTTGTTTTAAACCAGAAACATTGCAGCATCAACCCTCATCATACATGATACTCATTCACGCACACAGGCATATATACAATTACAAATACACAGCACATAATACAACACAATGCATGTGCTACACATGTGTATGTGTTTTGTTTTGTATTTTCAACACTAATCAATCACTAACAATGCACTCCAAACTATCAAGAGATTTTCCCACAAGAGGTCAAACATCCAGAAACACACAACATCAACAGTTGGCTCACTGGCTAAAGGATCATACATTTTATTTCTGATTTATATGCTGCAGTCTTTCATGACCTCAGCATCCTGAATGTTAACAGCTGGAAAACAATAGATACTCTGTAAGATAAAACCCAAAAGTCTGAACGATTAGTACATTATTTAAACATTTATACACTGAATGTCAAGAGCTAAGAAGGCAGTGAATAATGAAGACCATTTTGTTATCACCTTTACAACTGTTTTGTAAATTGTATCAGCGATCAGGTAAGGAATTGATTCCATGTGTTGAAGCTTAATGCAAGTGCTGCAGTGCTGAGTCTGTTCAGAATATTTATACTGGAGCTAGAAAAGCTCTGTCAAGGGAGCACACTGAAAATTTGGCAAAAAACCTTCTAACTTGTATCAAGAACCCTAGAAACGGTTTCTATGTTTGTACTCAGTGCTTGCATTGTAGACAGAGTGTAAATGTTTCAGTCACTTTTTTTTAGTGGTTTGTTAACATTCTTTGGAAGGATTAATAATTCAAAATTTATTTTAGGATCTTAACCTACTTGCTCTGTGTTCGGGAATATATGCAACAATAAATATAAGAAGATCTTAATCTATAATCTTGCCACTTAAATTTAGTCAAATTGGCCCATCAGGTTACTTCAGTACTGCAGTTATTAAGCTTAAATTAAAAGATAAAAATTAAGTAATTAATAAGTAATTAAATAATGTGACATGAGGGTCCATATAGGTCCTCATTAATGTTGCCAAGTGTCTAAGCCCATGCGGCTGCCTGTACTATTTAAACGCACCAGTAGTCAACCAGACATTTGTCTCAGGCCTTCTACATACTGTTTTCCACATTGTTGGCCCCATTCTTGTCCAGCTGTCGCTGACTTCATATAGCCAAATACTGCAAATACTGCTCATCTTGCTGTCAGGAGGTTGCCATACTGTTTTCTAATGTGTATATGTGTGCTATATGTCTCCATAAACATATGTAATTATAGAATATATAGAAGCACATACACAAATGCAGCTGTCCACATCCAAGTCCATCCTGGGCGTGACTAAGGCGCTACTGAGTAGAAGGTTAAACAGTAGAGCATTTAGTAGAAGGGGGATATCTCCTCCAGGAGGGGTGCAGACCAAAACAAAGCCAAAAAGGAGAGTGAAAAACTAGAAATACAAAGTAGCTGCATGGCTGTGCACATTCTTCATATCAACTTTACATGTCACTATTGTGTTTACAGCTTGTTGCCCTACCGTAAAGTGGTCAAAGTAATCATGTTAGGTGAAGTGTGTGTATAGTTGAATCTGAGCCCAGTATGAAGTTCTGTCATGTTCCTGTGAAATGTAGGTCACTGTATCATATGGGACAAGGGTGGGAACCAGAGAAGGAGCAAATGTTTAGACAGAAATATGTTGAAGAAGACAGACAAAAGAGAGCAGTGATGTAAGAGTGTGTGAGACACTGAGTGTCCAGGCTGGCAAGCTACTTCAGTTCATCTGCTGCCCATTTGTCTCCAGTTAGCATGCAGCCCCCTTTAGCTCCAGCTTCCTCTTTCTCCACCTCCTTCCTTGCCTGTTTTCTTTTTCAGCACCCCTCCATTCTGCTTCCTATATCGTGCATTTCTGACACAATTACCTCCAGTAGCCTTTCAGATCATGCTGCCTGTGTGCGTAAGAGAGTACGTGCCTGGCTGCACATGTGTCTGTGTTTGCTTTGAGGTACATATGTGTGTGTGGCTGCGTATATAGCCTCCTGCTGGCTTTTTCCATAACAGGCCACCACCACGGCTGAACTCCTCCCACTCCCCCCCACCCGTCTGTTTTAAGACATAAGCACACACACCATAGACTGAACAAAGCTCCCACAGTTAGTCAATCACTCCCCCTGAGCCATGCAGGGGTTAGGATTTGTAAATGGTTACATATTCCCTTAGCTGAATTGTCATAATAAGGGATTTCAAGATGGCTCTATGCTGATCCACTGACACATGAAAGATAATGCATTTGTTATACAGAACATGACTTCATAAATGACATGTCAGTTGGTTGTTTTAACTGCTGTGACCTTTCATATCAGGATGACATCACCTTGCACACACACACACACACACACACAGAGCCATAGCCCAGTTATTAATCCAGGTTCTTACTTGGTCACTGGTGTTTGCACTTACTCTGACTGAGGGTTCCCTGAGGATGAATTCTTACTGAGTCATGTGGAGTCCATATCCTGTCAGACCGCCCAGTGATGAACACTACACATCACCCCTGACTCCTTTCTCTCTTGTGTATCTCTTCAACATTCAAAGTTTAATATAAAGAGAAAAGGTTATTAAAACACACTTAGCATGAAAGAAGAGTGCAATTAAAAGTCTGAGGTACATATAGAAATGGGTTCTATAGTTTTACTGAATCTGAATCCAGTTGCAAATCCACATATTGAATGTGAATCTGAATTCTTACTATTCCTTTATCATTTTTCAAGAAGTCAGTTTGGCAGGGAACAAGGACTTTGCTAGACATAAAGCTCTACTGGGGCACAGGCCCCCTATTTCTCAAATAGGGGGCCTCAAATAACACAATTTCTCTTGAATGTCTGCTGCATGAATGAAATGTGCTCTCCATTGTGTTATATGAACTTCCCTTGCTTAGCCCATTATTCCACTGCCATACTGCTGCTACTACAACACCGACTGGTAAAAGTAAACATGTAGAGATATTAATCTTTATGAAAATATTTTTCCAGATACATTAAGAACATTCTCAGCGTTTTGATGGTGTAACAGTCTGGCCCTGTAATGCATATTTCTTTGCATTTTCCTGAATTTCACAATAATAACTCATTTGATTGTCAACCAGCTGCAGTCTGATTTGTCAGATTTAAAATTTCAAAACAATTTATCAACAAATCATACATTTAAAAAACTCGATCTAATCGTTTTGTTGTAACTCATAAGGCTACATAACATATTGATGTTCCAGTTACTTCAAAATTGTACTGTGCAGTGAATGGCTGTTGGTCACACACCTGTCCCGGTAGAGGTCCCTGCAGACAGCCTCCTCAGCTTCCTCCACACTTTACCTTCCTGCCTCAGGTTCACCTGTTTGTTAAATGTGCATAAAACAAACATCATTTATTCCCTTCGTTTCATGCGCAGTAAATGGATTGCTGCCTGCACTGCAGTGCACCAGCGACAACATGCACGACGTGCGGATGCTCGCATCGTGGTCTACGAACCCTGACCACTGCACCTCAGCTTGTAGCTTGCTTTGACAGTAGAACAACTCATTTCTTTTCCTGTTATTATCAAACTAAATTAATCCGCAGCCAAATACAGGAACTTGTTAAAATTTGAATGTGTTATTGCACTGGGGCACATGCCCAGGTAACAACACCTAAGGCAGGGAATTAAACACTTTAATTGAAATTTTATTTAAATAACAAAATAAACTGCTGCTATTTTGTGTAACAAAAGATGCAAGGTGACATTTAATGATCTAATTTCTTCTACAACCTACCAACACTTAAGTTTGTTGAGTCCCGTGAACAGTTTGTGGTGATGCCTGAGTGAAGGAAACAACCGTTAATGGTTCAGGCCAATATTGTCATATACACAGCTGTTAACTACTTCAGCAACATTCGTGTAGTGAGCACTACATTCATTTTACTGTCCAGTGACACCATTTGGTTTTGACTAGAACATACATATCTGAAGTACATGTGTTTGGTATAAAGCACAATGCCTAAAAGGTGTGCAGAGACTGACCATGCTGTTTTTTGCCAAATAGAGATGTGACTCACTCTTCATTGTAATGCTTGGTCTCTGTTTTGCCATTCAGAAACTGTAGATTGCCTGTGAACAAGGTTAACTCAATGTTGAGAAAGCACTGTGGATCAAAGAAGCAACCAAATGGCATAAAACACTCCAGGCCATGAAGGTACAACAATGTAGGTCACTTTCTCAGAGTTACTACAGATGTACAGATGTTATTTGAGGTTAGAATGGGGGCAGAGGCTCACCAACAGACAGTTAACAAATGGTCTCCCAGCTTTTATAGAGGTGGGGAACGGAAACCAGAATGTCACTTAACTTCCTCTAGCCACCACACACACACACACACACACACACACACACACACACAGGTTCACATAAATACCATTAAAAAGTCATGACAAGGTAACTAACTGCAGTCACATTTACAAGAAGAAACAACAGCCTATATTCCCAGGCAGATTTATGAGGAATTATGTTTCAGTTTAGGGTTAGTGAATATCTTAGTATGAGCAAATACTCTGATTTTATCAGCTCCTGTCACAAACATGTAATTGTGCTGTCTAAGGAAATATTATGGCTTGACAAGAAATGGAAAGCTAAGGGCACTGTTACAGTGGGTTTATAAACATTTATGTCACAACTGCTGAGATGGTGTGTGCACATGCACCCAGACAGCACATACTACCACCAAAGCTACACAAACAATTATTATCCTAAATATGAAATAAAAATATTGTTTTCATACACAGAGTTGAATCAAAATATACTAGTGACAGAAAAATATTGATCTGTTAAAACTTGCCTTAATTGATGAATTTTGATAAATCATGCAGTTTGCTTAAAAAAGGCTTTCATTAAGAAATAGGTAACTACTTATAAGAAAACATTTTGTCCTATCAAAAGGATGCTATAAAAACAACCTATGCCAAAACATTTTTAAAAATTACAGCAAATCAGATCAGATATAAATGGGTATATTTTGGAACATTCATTCTGAATAATGGACAAAGTAATCATGCCTCTCATGGGTTTATCTAAAAGATCTCCTTTTAGGGAACAAACTTGGATCACGTTTTTGTGAAGACTGATAGAGTAAAAGCTATGAAACTTTAGTGCTTTTATACGAGTTACAACTTATATTCAATTCAATTTTATTTGTATAGCGCCAAATCACAACAAAAGTCATCTCAGGACACTTTACAAAGTAAGGACCTTATTATTATTATTATTATTATTATAGAGGACAAATCCAACAAATCCCCCTTTACCAAGCACTTGGTGGCAATGGGAAGGAAAGATTCCCTTTAAGGGAAGAAACCTCTGACAGATCCTGACTCTTGGTGAGCGGCCTTCTGCCTCGACCGGCTGGGGTGAGTGGATGGAGGAGAGAGAGGGGGGAAACGAAAAGCAACAAGACAGAACAAACAACCTGTTACGGCTAGCAGTCAGGATTAGAAACCGAGGACCCAGTAAGTGCAGGACCTGGACACAGACTTCAGATAAAAATTATTTTTAATCAGGGAAG
>NW_018127913.1:1797304-1797735 GCF_001952655.1 Monopterus albus
TCAGATCAGATCAGATCAGATCAGATCAGATCAGATCAGATCAGATCAGATCAATGCAAACAAACAAACACAGGGATCATCAAGGCAAAATGGAAACAGAGGTTAGTCAGATCGGAAGCTTACTGACAATTGCGGGACATCGAGAGATCATCTGGCAACAAGGACACACCAATGCTCACCTTAAGTACCGCTCCACTGATTGGGAGCAGGTGTGCCTCGCCGCCGGGAGTGCACTCCAGCACCTGTTGGGGCGGAGCTGTTGATGGAGCCAGGGCAGGCAGATGAGGTGCTGGGAGCGCACTCGTCCGTAGCCATAACACTATCAATCAACAAACACCTCCACCTCGGCCTGTGCTTCGAGGGATGTGACAGTTACTGTGACTAGGTGGGGTGGATTCATTTAGACTGACATGTTCTTCCTGCTGTAACCA
>NW_018127913.1:1798010-1799197 GCF_001952655.1 Monopterus albus
ACTCTGGGTTGTCATAATTTAGGTTGTAAAACAAACTCGTCCAGATTTCTAGATAAGAGAGCCGCACTACCCAAAGTGGGATGGATGCCATCTCTGCTAATCAGACCAGGTTTTCCCCAAAATGTTTTCCAGTTATCTATGAAGCCCACGTTATTTTCTGGGCACCACCTCGACAGCCAGCAGTTGAATGACGACATGCGGCTAAACATGTCATTACTAGTCAGACTGGGCAGGGGTCCAGAGAAACCTATGGAGTTTGATATTGTTTTGGTGAAGTTACACACCGACTCAACATTAATTTTAGTGACCCCCAACTGCCGACGAGGGAGTCATTGGTGCCAATATCAATAACAACTTTACTGTATTTACACTTATCCTTAGTCAGCAGCTTCAAGTAGGATTCCATATTAGGCTAGTTTGGATTCCAGTACATATTGGGGTGGAGGGAAATGAACTAGCAGATGAGTTTGCAAAAGCTGTGCTTATAAAAAGCTTAATCCATAAACAATCTGGTAGCACACACAGCACAGTGCAGGTACAGTAAACAGGAAGTGAATACGATTACCCCAGGAACAGGAAACAGCCTAAGTGCAGGCTTGCTACACTTAGTGAGTCTGCCGCAGCTCAGACTAGTGCCCCATTCTGGACGAGGAAGCACCAAAAGCAGTATGAGAGGACCTAGACACATAGGATTCATGAAGGCATCCAAGCTGGGCTAAAGGCTAACCTCACTAGACTTATTTTGTTCTCATGTATTTGTAGTTGTTAAACTTTCTATTATTCTGAGCATTTTAAGAACGTATTGCCAAATATTCAAAAGTTGGGACCTTGGACCATGTCACATGGTCTTCTCATGCAAGGGACAAGTAAACAGTAAACCATAACATAAAGCTGTGTAATATAACAAAATAGCAGTATTAACAGCAACAAACAGTGCAAACAGGTGGCTCAGGCATCTGTTTCGGATGCCTCCTGGACGCCTTCCTAGTGTTAGGTATTTTTAGTCAGATAGATATTGGATAGATACTTTATGTATTAGAAATGTTTAGTGGAGATAGGATGTCTAGTTAGACTGTTAAATGCTTAGTCATGCTTATGAGTTTCTACAGGGTACATCTGGTCAAGGATAACTAGAGAGAAGAGTTGATGACTGTCAGCAGACAGGGTGTTTAATATTATTATGATGA
>NW_018127913.1:1799546-1800197 GCF_001952655.1 Monopterus albus
TCTCTCAGAGTCAGTATGGTAAAAAGTACCAGGTACAACACTATACAGCCTTATGTTGGTTTATTGTTTACTTGCCCCTTGCATGGGGATATGTACATTGAGAGCCGCTGTACCAGCGTCAAATTCCTCATGTGTCCGACACACCTGGCCAATAAAGCTGATTCTGATTCTGATTCTGTCACCAGATAATCACCTGCTACTCCTCTGTGTTGACCTGTCATTGCCTGGTTCCTGTCATTCATCTCACCTGTATCCTGTCTGCCCTTCTCTCGGCACTCGCCAAGCTGCTGTTCTGTCCAGCAATCCTCATTTCCGTAATACGACTACCTCTCATCCATTGCTGTTACTGGACCTGTTACTGCCTGTTGCTCTCCTCCTGCTCTGACCACGCCCTGTATCATTGGCTGCCTGTTACTCTCCGCCAGCCCTGCTCTCACCCTGTGTTGTACATCACCTGATTTTGATCCAGGTCTGTTTCCTGGTTTCTGTGTCCTCTGTGGACATCATCTACCTGTACCTCTGCTGCTGCTTGTTTGTCCTCTGATACTGAGTTCAGTTATTTTCCATCCATCCATCCATTTTCCTCCGCTTATCCGGGACCGGGTTGCGGGGGCAGCAGTCTAAGCAAAGATGCCCAGACTTCCCTCTCTC
>NW_018127913.1:1800392-1814194 GCF_001952655.1 Monopterus albus
CGGCTCTACTCTGAGCTCCTCCCGGGTGACCAAGCTCCTCACCCCATCTCTAAGGGTGCGCACAGCCGTGGATTGGGCAGCAGTCAGTTATTTTTGTTTGTGATATTTTTGTGATTGTCTTTCTGCTTTTGGAGGTCTGGTGCCTATGCACATTTTTGTTGTTTTTCCCCCTGTACCTGAGGAGTGTTTTTTTCCGCCTCAGTTTTGCAAGCTGTTTTGCTGTCATTTTGTTCATTTGTTGAGTTGTTAAGTGTGAAAACTGTGGATCTGCTGATTGTATTTTCACAACTCACCTGATTTGTTCCATTCTTTGTTTATCTCAACATTTTTGTATTAAAACCTTTAAATTACTCATCTGTGTCCTGTGTCTGCATTTGGGTCTTCCCATAAGCTGACAACTAGTATTTGAGATGTGAGGACACTGTCGTTTAACCAGTCAGGGGTGATAGCCCTGCCAGTACCCACACACTCCCCGGTTGTGTTCTTTCTGAGGGGTGCCAAAATGTAGCTCCAGGACCTGGCCTCCAGAGAGGGTGGAGGGCAGTGGCAACAAAAGCAGAACCTGTGATAAGAGGTATACAGTGCCTTGCGAAAGTATTCGGCCCCCTTGAACTTTGCGACCTTTTGCCACATTTCAGGCTTCAAACATAAAGATATAAAACTGTAATTTTTTGTGAAGAATCAACAACAAGTGGGACACAATCATGAAGTGGAACGAAATTTATTGGATATTTCAAACTTTTTTAACAAATAAAAAACTGAAAAATTGGGCGTGCAAAATTATTCAGCCCCCTTAAGTTAATACTTTGTAGCGCCACCTTTTGCTGCGATTACAGCTGTAAGTCACTTGGGGTATGTCTCTATCAGTTTTGCACATCAAGAGACTTAAATTTTGCCCATTCCTCCTTGCAAAACAGCTCGAGCTCAGTGAGGTTGGATAGAGAGCGTTTGTGAACAGCAGTTTTCAGTTCTGTCCACAGATTCTCGATTGGATTCAGGTCTGGACTTTGACTTGGCCATTCTAACACCTGGATATGTGTATTTGTGAACCATTCCATTGTAGATTTTGCTTTATGTTTTGGATCATTGTCTTGTTGGAAGACAAAGCTCCGTCCCAGTCTCAGGTCTTTTGCAGACTCCATCAGGTTTCCTTCCAGAATGGTCCTGTATTTGGCTCCATCCATCGTCCCATCAATTTTAACCATCTTCCCGGTCCCTGCTGAAGAAAAGCAGGCCCAAACCATGATGCTGCCACCACCATGTTTGACAGTGGGGATGGTGTGTTCAGGGTGATGAGCTGTGTTGCTTTTACGCCAAACATAACGTTTTGCATTGTTGCCAAAAAGTTCGATTTTGGTTTCATCTGACCAGAGCACCTTCTTCCACATGTTTGGTGTGTCTCCCAGGTGGCTTGTGGCAAACTTTAAACGACACTTTTTATGGATATCTTTAAGAAATGGCTTTCTTCTTGCCACTCTTCCATAAAGGCCAGATTTGGACAGGGAAGATGGTTCAAATTGATGGGAAGATGGATGGAGCCAAATACAGGACTATTCTGGAAGGAAACCTGATGGAGTCTGCAAAAGACCTGAGACTGGGACGGAGATTTGTCTTCCAACAAGACAATGATTCAAAACATAAAGCAAAATCTACAATGGAATGGTTCACAAATAAACATATCCAGGTGTTAGAATGGCCAAGTCAAAGTCCAGACCTGAATCCAATTGAGAATCTGTGGAAAGAACTGAAAACTGCTGTTCACAAACGCTCTCTATCCAACCTCACTGAGCTCGAGCTGTTTTGCAAGGAGGAATGGGCAAAAATTTCCGTCTCTCGATGTGCAAAACTGATAGAGACATACCCCAAGTGACTTACAGCTGTAATCGCAGCAAAAGGTGGCGCTACAAAGTATTAACTTAAGGGGGCTGAATAATTTTGCACGCCCAATTTTTCAGTTTTTTATTTGTTAAAAAAGTTTGACATATCCAATAAATTTCGTTCCACTTCATGATTGTGTCCCACTTGTTGTTGATTCTTCACAACAAATTACAGTTTTATATCTTTATGTTTGAAGCCTGAAATGTGGCAAAAGGTCGCAAAGTTCAAGGGGGCCGAATACTTTCGCAAGGCACTGTACATTCTGTTACAGGCCAGTAGGTTCCTACAGTAGAAAAGGCCTGTGAACGTACATCAGTACTGCTCATTTGACTCCTCTTGTGCTGTGACAACACTGAAATAGGATGTGAAAGTTGAAACTATAAGATAGAGCTTAAACATCTGTAATTAGGGACCAAAATGGTGACACATATAAACTGAAAAATTACAAACAATTATTGTGGTTTCCAAATAACAGAGGAGCAAGGAAGACAGAGAGAGTGAGGGGGGAAACACTTCAGTGACTCAATGAAAAGTGTATACAAAAGCAGCTGAAAAGATTAGGGCAGAGAAATGTTTTAAAGATGTAGTATTCCTAAGAAAATTATAACCTTACTCCAGCATCTTGCAATACAAACTTCATCTAAACTATTTACTATATGCAAGCACAACTTTGTTTATAGTCCTGTCTTAATTCTGCTGCTCAATCCACGTTCTATTCTTACCAGACAAGCAAAAATAAGGTTTCTGAAACTATATATACACAGAAATGAGAAAGGAAACCCTCTAAACAGTCAGCACATTGCAACAGATTGCGTGATGTTGATCTTGTATACTCTGGTTACAGACCAACAGCCCAAGTGCATCAAGCATATGTAAACCAGACAAATGCCCGCTGAAACCAAAGACAGATATGACACATGCACAAACAAAGGTCATGAATGGGTGTAGGAAACAAAATATCAGTGACAAAGTGGATTGCTGCCCAGCGGAATAATGAACTTCTCTTTGGAGGTTGGGAGAGTGATAATAACCATTTTCCAGGAGAATACGCTGGTCTCAGACTTAAGTAGCAGTCACTCCACAGGGTTACACTCATGTATCTAAAGGTCAGTTAGAAAATGTGTTTGCTCATTAGCTTAGTTTGGTCACTAAGGAGACAACAGGGTCACACAGTTTCTTCAAAAGGCATATTTGTACCAGTAACTTATACGCTACCTGTCTGCAAGCACTGCTCTTTTGTGGAACAGTGTATATACCCTGACAGAGAAGATAAATAAAGGTAAATGATACAATACTGTTACTGAGCTAAGTTAGCAACTTCTAAGCTGGGACACGCCAGCTCTTCTCCCCTCAAAGCTTAGCACTGTCAAGACAGCTTGCTATTGGTCAACGACACAAAATAGTGCCCAAATTTACCAAATTTGAACTCCACACAAAACATTCACACAGATTAATGTCACCTTCTCGAGCAGATCACCGGAATTTCACCATTTTAAATTGTGGTGTCTCCAGGCTTTGTAGATGCGGGAGCTCATTCCCAGTGCTTCAAAGAGATACAACAGGATCCCCCCATAGAATAGACCCTGGTGGGTGTGGTGGAGTAGAACCAGCAGGTGGTCAATGGAAACCTTTGACACTGTCCCTGGACATCGTGGAGGTTATGACTGTGATGGACAAGGGGGTATGTTGTGCAATAGTAGGTCAGAAAGACAGATGGGCAAAACTGCAATGTTATTAGAAGAATGTCGACCAGTGATTAATTGGGTCGAGGAAAGCTCACTGGTCAGATATGGCAACGTCAGGTGGAGGGAGACATGACAGCATGGCTAAGCACCATCTCAACTTCAGTATCTTCATTTCCAACCCTTCATCTGTCTTTCCCTTTCTACTTTCTTACCTCCACCTTGCTCTGCTTACTTCACTCTTTACTTTGCCCAATTTGTTTTTGCCTCCATTAGCCTTCCACTTTCCTTTCTCTCTCTCTCTCTCTCTCTCTCCTGTTACTTGAAGCCATATGGTCGAATTGTAACCATGTGTGCTTTTGATGATTACAGTGGCAGCTCTGTCAGACTTTGAGAAGCTTTACAGTAACAATGTGCTGCTGGCAGACTCACACCTCTTCACATACAGTACATATTGCAGCTATGCTTGCATCATGCCAGTGATGTCTCCACACATATTTGAAACACTAGTAAGCAATTTCAAAGAACATCCTCCCAGTCACTGTGGTAAATATTTGTACAGCATGGCTTTGTGAAGTGACAATACCCTAAACCACAAGGGTAAGTGTTTCACAGAAATGGAAATGGCAAGATGAATCATTCAGCAAATGGCCCACATCCCCTATTTTCTATGCCTTTGGAAATCATAATACTGCCAAGCATTGTGCATTGTGCTGCTGCCTTGCCCAGTTAGAAAGAATGCTGTTTGTGTCTTGCTAAACAAAAGGATTACACTGATTTGAAATCAAAGAAAGCTGAGGCAACAAGGGAAGAGAGGTAGGAGCATATGAACCGGAAGAGGGCTAAGAGCAGTGATCTGGTTTCTTCCTTGTAACAACTTGTCAAATTTCAGGCTGGCAATAGATTGTTCCCCCCATGAGGTTAATGGAGGGAAATTGAATGCTTCACATTCACAACTGTAATCTTGTATTTTCTCACAGTAGAAGAAATCATTTTGAAATCCAAGAAAATGATCTGGGAACCATTGTTCATCTGAACAGTTTGCAATAAAGTAATGAGCCAAAGAGTTAAGAGTCGGATTCAAGGTCCTTGCTTGGAAAAGCAGAGCTTCACTAGCTTTTCTATAAAAGTAGCCTTCAGTGGTTCTATGTATATAGTAAATCTACCAGCACAGTGAATTTAATTGATCTCCAGGACCTCTGGAGTTAATTAAGCACTCCTCTCCTGTGGCTACAAGAGAGTCTGAGCAGCAATCTTTTCCAAAAGTGTAGTTTGTTGTATTATACTACTCGGCTCCTAACACTTAAATAAATTACCTTGCCAGAAGACGATGGGAGGACAGCTAAGGCAGGATAGTCTCTCTAGCCACTAGACACATCCCTTCCTTCTTCTTGTGACAAAAAAAAAAAAAAACCACAATCATTTGTACTGGTGATAATCCTCTTCTCTCATAATTTCTCTTTTCTCTTGCTTTTTGGTTTGCTTCCATTTTCCATTTTCCCACTCTTTCTCTCTACTCCTCAGCATTTGCACCCTCATGGTTGCACCACCAGCTGTTTCACGGCTGAACATGGGAAGTGAAGCCAATTTGAGGTTTCAGTGGAGATAACAGGATTTAGAAACCCTCAGTGGATGAGCTGGCTGTGAATGCATCGTTACCACAAGCTTCCTGATTACATTCCAACAGTGTGAATTGGGTGAAGTACAGGCAAGTACAGTATATGCATGACACACACACAAACAGGTACATTCACAAATGTACAGCACTTTGCCATAGGTCATTTGAACTACAGCACTGCTGTTATATAGTGCAATAGTAAAACACTGCAACAGGAGAATTGCAACAAATATTCAACCATATATTATTAATGTAATTGCATAACAGCCAATGTGTCAAGAGGGGTCCAACTGCAGACTTCATGTCTGGGCCCCCCAGGTCTGTGAGCTTGTGAGAAGACTACATTTCCCAGATGTGAGATACGGTACAAAATTATAAAATTTTAAAAGCATATATGCCATTACTTTCATAGTATAAAAAGTGAAATCAAATCCAAGAACGCCACACAACAACAATATTCAAGTGTTACCGGACAGAAAGAATTCAATTTTCAGTCTTTAATAAAGGAGATTATACTGTAATAGCTAACATCTGCATTTTCACATTAGCAAAGTTAGGAAAACATTACAGTAGAATGCAACTTACTAACATTAGGGCTAACATCACCTGCAGTTGAAGTTAGAGGTTTATAGCCTAAAACCCCAAATCAGAAGAAGTTGGGATGTATGTAGATTCAAAATTAAAACTGAAAATAGTGACTTGTAAATCATCTGTGTCCTGTGTTACACTGACAACAATACAGCAGCACATTATTTGATGTGATACCTGATGTGATCAGTTTTATTCTTCGTTCAAAATAAACATTCACTTCAATTCTGATGCTTGTAACACATTCTAAAAAAAAGTTGGGATGGTTGCATTTCAGGACCAGTAATGAGATAAAACAATGAAATGATGATTCCATTTGAAACAGGTGATGTCATCATGATTTGGTACAAAAGTGGCATCCAGGAAAGTTCAAGCCCTTTAGGAGCAAAAATGGGCAGAGGACCACTAGTTTGCCAACATATGCATGAAAAAAATGTTTAAAAACAATGTTCCTCACAGAACAATAGGAAGGGATTTGGACATGTCACCTTCTATGGTGCATAACATCATTAAAAGATTCCAGGAATCTGGAGGGATTTCAGTGAGTAAAGGGAAAGGACACAAGCCGAAGCTGGATGACCGTGATCTCTGATCCCTCAGACGACACTGCATCATGAATCATCACTCTTCTATAAGTGATATAACCACATGGGCTCAGGATGACTTTGGCTCACTTGTGTCAGGCACTACAATACGGGTCCTTTTGGATGCAATGTGTTCTGGACCAAAGATAAAAAGGACCATCCAGACTGTTAGCAGCAACAAGTCCAAAAGCCAGGGTCTCATAGTCTGGGGTTGTGTCAGTGCCCTTGGCAAAGGAAACTTATACTTCTGTGATGGCTCCATTGATGCTGCTGATGCAGTATGCAGAGATTTTGGAGCAATATGTGTTGCCTTCAAGACAACGTCTTTTCCAGGGATGCCTATTTTACTGTCCCTCACATTATATTTACATGACGTGAAAATTTAAATTGGAATGTGTTGCAAGCATCAGAATTGAAGTGAGTGTTTATCATCCCAACTTTTTCTGATTTGGGGCTATATTTCTTATAGACTTATGTACTAAGAAAGAATTTGGGTGTTTGTTTAACCTAATACAAACAATACTAACTCTATTTTAAGTCTTCATCAGAGCATTTTCAAGTCTGATTAAAGTAAAGAAAAAAAAAAACAGGTGATGGCTCCATTGATGCTGCTGATGCAGTATGCAGAGATTTTGGAGCAATATGTGTTGCCTTCAAGACAACGTCTTTTCCAGGGATGCCTATTTTACTGTCCCTCACATTATATTTACATGACGTGAAAATTTAAATTGGAATGTGTTGCAAGCATCAGAATTGAAGTGAGTGTTTATCATCCCAACTTTTTCTGATTTGGGGCTATATTTCTTATAGACTTATGTACTAAGAAAGAATTTGGGTGTTTGTTTAACCTAATACAAACAATACTAACTCTATTTTAAGTCTTCATCAGAGCATTTTCAAGTCTGATTAAAGTAAAGAAAAAAAAAAAAAACAGCCTCTAGGTGAAATGACTCACCTCATCTTTCTCTTCCCATGTCTTGTAGATATGGGGTCCCCAAACATGAGGTCTGCAGCTGACCCTCTTTTGTTGGTCAGTTGACCGCAGTATTAGCATATTGTCAATTTTCTTGCTAATTTTGTGACTTTTTAGAATTACTTTATTTTATTTTATTTTATTTTTTTCAAAATAGTGACCCCCGACAAATCTAGCCACTTTCTGGGCAGACCTCAAGTCCTTTCCCTTGAGAAGAGTTGTTAATATTTCTTAGGGAATTCACTCTGTAATTTTTAAACTACTGTGATGAGCCTATCTCAGTTCTTCTTCTTTCTAAAAATTATACACAGGAGTGATCATACAGACACCTGGCACCATCTAGTGGCCCTTAATGTCAATCACATTCTTCAGATCTTGATTCAGAATATACTGTGAATGTGATATAGTGAAGAAGCTCTGTCAGTCAGTTCAGTTATGCAAATTCATGCATCCTTTAATCACATCAAGTTCACTATTCATCAGTGTGTTCAAGCAATCACCATGCAGGTTGGATGTGATTTGTTCAAAGTGCCCCTAAAAGACTGCACTGCCTCATGCCTATTAAATGTGACTACATGATTATGGCCCAAAAAATAAATACATCTGTTACTTTTTATACATTTTTGTTCATGTACTGGAAGTAATTTCCAGTAACTTTACCATAGTTTATTTGTAGAAATGTGTCTGTTGTTAAACATGCTTAACAGCATCATTTGCAGCAGAAACATCTCCCAATATAGAAACATTAGTTTCCTTGATAATGTAAAGAACAGAATGTCTATGTACATAGGTGTGTTTTAGGTAAAGAACCAGATATTCTCTCACATAGTTGTTCATGCTTTGCACACTGTAAATTCTAACAAGTAAAGTTTTTTTAAAATGAGGAAACAAATTACCTTGAAATTTTTAAATAAATGAACTTGACTGTGTCAAGATGTGTGAAATGTGTGTTTAAGATTAGCATGCAATATTTGAGTAAGATATACTTATTTAAAGTGGTGAGCACTTAATGTAACTCAATAGACCTTTAATTTAATAATTTGCCTTTAATTAAAAGTGGTTAGTAAACTTAAAGATGATGAGTTAGAAGAACTGGTTTATTAGAAATATGCAGTGCTTAATTTGCAGGTTCATTTTTAATTTCCATTTCTCAGTTTGAAGGGTCATTTTCTCATCTAACATGAAGAACTTGTAGCTGCCAGTGTTGGAAACACTTTGTAACAAAGACAGTACAAAGACAGCATGCACAGCTACCCCAGTGGCTTTTAAGTGTACGAAGTGTACGAGGGTAAGGAATAAATTCAAGACTAACCTTTATTATAGTTTGCATTATTTTTATAATTAGAAAAAGACAACATGATGAAGAGTCTCTGGAACAATGCATGCTGGGAAGTCAGGTAGTGTAGGTTATCCCACCCTTAAAAAAGCATTTCCCCAACTTATTTTTTCTAAGTTAGTTGAATCTGATACACCGAGTTGGTCAGCTTTTGTGACCCCACATTACTAGTAACTTATTTAAAGTGAATATTGAAAACAGGCTTGAAAAATTTGAGTTAGGCCCGTTGCTTATTTTGTAGTAAACTCCATGTTAACATTTATAGTGCTCTGATGGTTTAATCAGAAGAGTTCAGTGCCCATCCTCGACTATCAGTCACCCAACACTGGGCTTCTGAAATACCACCCCACTCTTCACCACCCTGTATCTCTGTAATATGCAGGGCTACAGAAACCTTTGAGAACATGTTTTCACATTCATAAATACTTTGGAGCATAAAATAACTTACATAATGTTGCTCTAATCATTAGGTTAATCATTAGGGTTACCCCCTTGCCCATCACAGTCATAACTTTTGACTGAAGCTAAATTACAGAAATGAAGGGAAAATAGAGCATTTCAAACTTCTACAATGTTAGTGAATTATGCATCTCTTAGAATGTATGACTGAGCCCTGGTGCTGTTCCTGATGCTCAATGTTTGCAGTAAAGTGACGCCAAACTGGTTTAATCAGTATCGCTCATCAGTACAATACGGGAGTAAGACTGAAAGAGGATTGCACTGTGCACACATACAGGTTTTGCAAATGTGATGAAAACAATTTACATTTTCAAGTCATGTAAATATAATGTGAAATACTCTGACAAAAGTGCATATGGTCTAAAGATCTGACAGCTCATTCACGGCTCCTTTGACCTGTGAAAGTGAAATCTAACCTTCAGCTGTGGGGTGATTGTTTTGTCCTAATAATCTCAGATGAAGGTCAGGTATGAGAGCTGCTGCTGTTTTGTCTGGCCTAGGCTGATATAAAAGCCCAGAACGGCTAGAAAACATCTCCCTTTCATATTTGGATTGTGGGCTGCTATTGAGTAGTTCCCCGAGGTCTGTAGGTCAAGTGGTTTCACCTACTTCTAAATAAAAAGTCTCATCAGGTGTATCTTAATTACAGATCAAAACACTTATGGGATAAGTTGAGCAATTGCAATGAAGAAATCAGGGAAATTCCAGAGATAAGAGATAAACTGATGGGTTAGAATGAGCAATTGTGTGGTAAAAGACCAGAGCAGACTGTTGGACAACTTCACAAAGGACAGTTCTTTGTTTCCTCTCTTGGGCCACTTTAGCATGGTGAGAAATCCAAAACTTGACCTGCTGTGCCTGGTTACAGCTACTAAATATTCACTGTTGGGAGGAAGGGATTAGCTAGCAGCCAGCTGACAATCAACAGGTTCTAAAGAAATTACATGATGGAGGTTTTGCTCTCAGCTGAGACTTACATATTAAACATTCCTAACTTTCATGTAATGTTGGGAGCAGAATAGAACAATGTGAGTAAATTATTAACACAGTAAAGCACCGTGGAGGTAATATAGTCTCTTCAGAATAAGTTGAATAAATTAACTGTGCTTTATCACAAATATGTTCTGACAGTTTAGCATTTTCCCTTCATAAAATTTACAAAAATCTTTAATTTTTCAGCTTTACTTTTATCTAACCTTACTTTTCCTCCAGCCAAGAGCATTTGTCTACAAGTTGTGATCTGCATACAAGCAACAACATTAAAAATACTAGTTCAAAATATTAACATCCCAGGGGATGTTCACTAGTACTGCAATAACAGGTAAGCAGTGATAGGAAGTAACAAAGTACAAATACTTCATTACTGTACATAAAGGTGGGGTTGGCAATCCTGGAAAAACCAGCAACAGGGAGCTCGACTTTGAAAGTAGAGAACCGATGAAATCCCACCCTTTCCTTTTGACTCCCCTCCAAGCCCTCTCCCCCAAAACATAACTCACACTGCAATGCGCACTGCCTGACTACTACTTACAGATGTCAGGAAAATAACAAATATCCCCCAAACAAAACAAAACCTATAATTGCCTGTCCAGAAGAAATACGGTCACCATGGCATCACTTTTCAGCCCAATTTTGTTCTCAGTTTTCGCCATTGTTCAAAGGTCACACCGATGTTAATTCTGGTTTTACTTTGTGCAGCATCCAGCTTCTTTTTAGCTTTAGTTTACCTGCCCAGATCGGCAGCACTGAACTGTAGTTGGAGATCTCTGATTCATGGCTAGACTGCTTTAACCATGGCTCATAGCCAGCAACTAACTTTAGAAGTCCAGGCTTTTCCGGTGTGAGGGAGCTGAAGTGGGAGGCCAGCTAACACTGTTCAAAATGCAGGCTTTATTCGGTAACATGAACACTGTATGTGGTCTTTGATGCCCAGTTAACTGCATTACAATCATTTCTATAGACCTAGAGCAGACTACTGCCTGGCTATATGTAAAAAGAGTCTGTTTCGTGCAGCGGATTTCTGACTCTCATACTGTGCACACTGCATACAGGTAGCAACAGCAACATTACCTATAAGACTATATGTTTTAAAGGGGACGGCTTGGCCTGTAACAATGGTCTCAGCTTGCAAAAGAAAGCTGCTGTGGATACCTTCACTGCCATAGCTTGCCAGCTTTAGCTATCAGAACAGAGCATTAACATGTCTGCCTGTCTGGCCTTGTGGGAGATTCTCTGCTCGTGCAAGGACAGGGTGTGCACAAGTAGGAAGTAGACTGACAGGCAGGGAGGCCATCCTATGGTTTTGCTCATGCAGAATAAAACTATTGGTCAGGCTTTTTCTGGTCCTGCTGCTGCCACAGAGGGTGGATTTGTTTCTTTATGTTGTCAGTGGATTTAATGTATTTATTGCCATCAGGATGCAAAGAAAAAGAAATTCAGCATATGTAATAAAAAATGCTGTCAACCCTACCTTTAAATAAATATTTTTAGGCATCTGTACTTCACTTGAATATTTGCATATTTTTCTGACAACTTTTTACTTTTACTCACTACAACACAAATACCTGTAGTTTCTACTCCTTACATTTTCAAATCAGGCTCTTTACTTTTTGTTCTAATACATTTGAGGGAAATCATTGATTAATCTGATTTTCAACTTTCTGCAAAATGTGTACACCTCTGCACTGGGTCACATTTCTCTGTTACAAACTCTCTGCTTTGTTTAAATTCTGATAGCTCCCTGAGCTTTCATGGGGATCTCACGCATGTGCAGTTGAGTCTTTCTTCAGTTTAGATGCTGTAAAAAGTTAGGGTCAGTTGACATTTTTGGGGCAACATGTAATGAAGACATGTCTCCAAGTCCAGCGGTGTGTTTCACTGATGTGATTTTAAATGTTTTTGAGCAACAATTGACATCTACAGACATTAACAGTGAGTAGAAGCACTTTATTATTGGTTTTAGTCTCTGTATGGAGATGTCTTCTTGTTAGTTCATGTTAATTATTTTTAGTTATTTGGGTATATTTTTTATTTAATTTGAAGCTAGAATTGTTTAATACTCTTGGAAATACATTAATATGACATGAGGTTCAGTTAGGCTTGCACAGAAACAGTAGAAATGTCCTTCAAAGTGTTACTTGTTACTTTTATACATTGGGTACACTTCAGAGCCCGTACTTTTTTACTTTTACTCAATAAAAAAGTTTGAATCAGTACTTCTACCATTACCAGTGTTTTCCTTCATTTGAGTAATGATTGTGTGTACCTTTGCCACCTCTGCAGGCAGGGTAAATAATGGATACACATCATATTTGACATGCTGTGCCTGAACAAAACACTTGGACCTTGGACGCATTTTTCAGATTTAAAGTAATTTGTGGTTGAAACTGGCTACAAGTACCAAACCAGGTAATCTCACCATCTCAGATGAATCCATACCTCTGAGCAGCTAAGAATGGCTTTGTATAGCTAGGTACTATACAAGTTTGAAAAGATAAAAAAAAGATTAAAGTGCATTCATACATTTAATCTGCATTACTTTTGCATGAATTACTGTATGTCTCTATCTGTTTTTAAGGCTCAGGAACACAGATGCATTTGTCTGATGTGACCATTTCTGCCATTAGTCTGGGGAAATAAACTGTTCTAACCTGCACCAATTGCAAGAAATGGTCTGTTTCAGTAATACCTATCAGCAATGCACTATTGACTTTGTTTATTCTCACAATAACACATTAGTGACAATGGCACACACAGAAGCACGCTTTGTATACAATGTGACTGGCACAAAAGTGTCTATGAAACGTGAAGAACTACAGTCTTTTGTTGGAGAACATTTAAATATTTCTTAAATGCATACACCATGCAATAAGTACCGTGATTATACTTTAATATAGCTTGTTGTCCTCTGTATTTGATAGTCTACATCTTAACTATTAAAGAGCAATACAGGCATAAGGGACTAATTCAGGGTAGAAGCATCCTTAACTCTTATGATGTTATCAGGGTTACCTTAGCTTGAGGTTGGTTCCAGTAATTTTAACAGAAAGCCTGAATTATAAAGTGAGGCGTAGCATTTATCCAATGTTGGAATTTACCAGGCAGAGAGGATCAGAGCAGAGCAGAACAGAAAACACTACTGATTTGCATTATGGGAAATGTAGTATGCAGTGTTTGGGGGCTTGACACTGTCGTTTCAGACACAGTTTTCTTAATCTGTCTCTCACTAGTTCCCCAACTTAATGCAAGTGCAAACACAAGTCACTGAGCTTTGTGTGAATGGGTGAAAAACAGTCTTCTCACTTTAATAAAAACAACACTTCTGTGTGTGATCAGTGAACATTTTCTGTTACATGAGTTTTGTGAACACCACGTACATCGCTGCAGCAGGGCTAATGCTTTTGCATGACTCCATTGATGTGTAGTTACTTACAGAAAAGGGTGTGATACCCACACGGACCAAGGTCATAATCAATTCCGAAGTGGATCCAGTGGAGGTCACTGTTGTGTGTGAGCTCAATGAAGTGTGTGTCATTTCAGGACAGGTTCTCTCACCAGTATAAGCTATCAGCTGGCCTCGGACTAACCTTTGCAGATCTAGATGTGAGTGCGTTATGTGTTGAAGGACAGGATGTGCGCAGGACCCCCCCCCCCCCCCCGCCCCACCGCCCAACACGCTCACTCG
>NW_018127913.1:1814247-1825460 GCF_001952655.1 Monopterus albus
AGTGAGAGCGAGAGAGGAAAGAAAAGAGAGAGAGAGAGAGAGAGAGAGAGGAGAAGTGGGCGGGGTAGCAAACGCCCCCTTTTGATTCTTTAATATTCAATGAGCTCCAACCAGAGAAGCGGGCAGGCACTAGCACAGGGACAGCAACACGCAGTCCATTCAAATGTAGAGCAGCTGGCATGCCTCACGGAGCCAGCACCACTCCTCCCAGTGCGTGGACACACAGTTGTTTCACTTGCCAGCTTGCTTCTGAACTTTTCACGGCTAAAACGCCATGGACCCGCTATGGACGGACCCCGGCGCTCCGGTACGACATGCAAATACGTACTGTGACGTCGGTGGTCATGTGGCTTTTGGCGTAGATCCTCCTTGTGATCGCCAATTTTTTCTTTCCTGTCGCCTGTTGTCTGCTCGGTTATCGGACCGCCGTGAGAGTGTTTAACGCACAACTGGCCTGTTTGTCGGCTTGGCAGTGTCCAGGGGATCGGCACCGCACTACCTGAGCGTCGCGCCAAAACGGTGGGCAGGTAAGAAATGGACAAACTCTTGGTGTGTTTTTGAAACGCTTCGCTGCGGCTACCCTCCCAAGTCCTTCAACTTAACACTGAATGTAGTGTGTTTGTTTGTGCCGCTTCTCCTCGCTTGCTTTCGCTCCCAAACACCTACACGCCTCCGTCTAAATATTTTAACTTGTTTGGCTGCGTGAACTTTGCCTGGCCCTGTCTTTTACACCTGCGTACGGAGACGGTGCGTCCCCCAAGTTGTTAATTGGGCGTTTTCAGCCCAGTGTTTAAGTTTGACTTCGATACGCGGTGACAGTGGTGTGAGAAAGCAGAGAGGAGAAACATCGCCTTTACTTTCTCTCCTCCCCCTGTCGACATAACCAGCAAAACATGGCCGTCCTTTGCCGACATGTTGTTACGTCGATGGCGAGAGGGGCACATTTGGGGAGAGTGTTTTTCTGCGCCCCTCTGTCACGTCTCCGGTTGGCCGGTGGAAACCACCGGTGAGCTCCGCACCGCCGCCAGTGTAGCCGCTCACGTTGAGCGGTACTGACGTTTGAGCGCAACTTTTGGAGTCCGACCGTGTTTATAGACTTTGATTTGTGCGACTCAGTGATGTAGGCGTAACGTTATCCCTGGTGATGCCTCCTCCCCGCAGAGACCACGGCTCTTACTGCAGGCAGACGGTGCTGTGGCGCCGGAGCTCACTGATGTTCACTGCAGAAGGCCCCTAACTGTATGAAAAGTCACGGTTCGTTTTATTCACAATATGAACTTTGTTTATGAGCCCAGTGCCCCAGACTGCGGTCCTCTGGACTCGGCACACTCAGCTTTAACCAGGGACAGTATGTCCTCAGTGGCCCCAGCAAGATCCTTTGGACGGATAGTGGTTGTATTTAATTGTGTTGCATGATTTGTGTTGTACTTTTCTAAGATAACACTTGTGAAGTATCTGGGAAGAGACGTGTTCCTAAGCACAGCCCACAGGATGAGCATCATAGCGCAGTAAACAGTTCAAGCAAGGACATCCTTGCTCTCAAGATGCAGTTCAGTATCATCTCCTATTCAGGTTTCTAGTCTCTTCCATCTTTATGTCTTATCATTATAAATGACATATACCACACTGTCTCTCAAATGTTCATTATTATTATTTAAATCATTTACTAAAGTTTTACCTAAAGTTACTGTAAACACATTAACTTTGCACTAAGGTGGGTGTCGCATGTCCCCATTATACCAGCAGATATGCTGTGTAAGCCTTGCACAATTTGTCGTGTTGTTTTTTGGGGGATTTGACATTATGTGAGCAGAGTGTATGCCTTCACCAGCAATACCCAGACACAATTGTGCAATACCCTGGGGTGGTGTTGGTGCCATTACTGACCTGAGGGGTATTGACTTGGACCAGTAAACTTTAAGTACAGCTAATGTTTCCATGTTACTATCAAATTCAAAATTGTCTCTATTACATTTATTCAGTCACAGAAGGCTACTGCAGGCATGGTAGTATTCCTGGCCTGACGCTGTTAACTGGCATAAAAAGGACTGCAGTGAGGTCCATGCAGTGAGGTCCATGCAGTGAGGTCTACACATTTTAAATTTGAGAAAATGAGCATGCTGGTATCAGATTGGTATTTAGTGTTGTCAGATAACCAGAGGGTCGGTGCATTCTGCAAACATCCATAAATGTAATATATATTGACCTTTAACTGTGTTCTACATAATGGTTCAATTAGTGCTAAACAGCATACGCACACATACCTGATTAAGACATTTCCAAGAATGGAGACATACAGGGACAGTAACACCAGCTGGCTCCCAGTGCCTGTTACATGTAGATATAGACTCTGTAGGTGTACCTCTTAACATAATGTAGTGTTTGGTTGTGATAAAACGGTTCCAGATTCAGGTTCCCTATGCAGTATTTCGTGCACCTGCTCACTAGTGACAGGTCTACATAATCCGTACAGGTGGGACGGTTAATTGAAAAACATTTAGCGCCTGTTATGGATATTTGTTTTCTAAGTAAAGCTGTCAGCCAGTCGCTGCCTGGTTTCACCTACTTGCAGTATGAGTGATCAAATACTGTTTGTTGTTCATTAGCGGCTGTTCTCTCAGCACCAGGATGACCTGATGTGTTGCATTTCTAAACGTGCTCTGATCAGCCATCCCAACCTCTGTGAAAGATGTAAGTGATTTTGATCACAGAGCAGTTAACCCTCCTGTCATTCCCATTACCAGCAGTCCCTCTGGGTGTAAACCTGGCTTCGCTTGCAAAGCCATGCACTCTTGCTCTTTCCATGTGAAGAGAAATTTGGCTCATGTTTTTGTTCTTCACATGGTTTCTGCTTGTGATCTGCCAAGTCACAGATAATGTTATATAATTTGGATTGACAAGCAGCTTTATAATGGTGGCACGACAATCAAAGGGTTTCTGCTGATAAAAGTAAACCGTCACGTTTCAAATCACATGCGTTTAGCTGCTTGCCGTGTTGTGCAGCCAAGCAGTTTTTGGCTTTAAAAATAGATATGGAATTATTTTATTATTAATCCTTCAAATAAAACAGCGCTTATTTTGAATACTGAATTGTTTTTACAGATTAAATCTGTGTATAGATATGTTTTTTTGGAGGGCGCGGTAGAGATAATTATTCTCAGTATTGCTCGGGGGATTAGAGAAATGCACACATGTCACCTTGTTGTCCATAACATTAACACTTGTCCCATCATTATTACACGGTGGCGGCATTAGGGAAGAACACATGTTAGTAAGGAGGGATTTTACCCTAAAATCATTTGGTTTATTTACAGTAAGGTAGCGGCTATAATCTTTGAAGAAGTTGCATAAAGAACAAATCTAGCCTCATTGAATCCCCTGTTTTTCCAGTCTTGTCCAACCGTGCGGTTGTTCTCCAGCACTGTGGCCTCTTAGAAGGTCACAGCCAAAACATCCAGCTGTGAAGTGATCCTCTCTGTTCGTTCATAGAGGTGTTTATTCGCTTACTGTAGTCAGATGGAAAATCGACAGGACTCAATTTGTCACGTTCATTTAAATAGAAAACCACAGAGCATCAAGTATTTGTGTCAAATTATATCCTGAGAATTTAATAAAAATAAAAAAAATGAAGATGTTTGTGTTTAGCTAGATTTGCTCAGACAGCATGTACACAGTTCCCAAATCAAAGGTGTGGTTTAGATGGTCAAATTTAATGAATTATGTTTTTCAATCAAATCAACCTTCATGTGACATCAAAGCCAGCTTTTACTTATATGGACTGTCAGAGACGAAAGTGCAGTGTAGTCAAATATTATTTGTATAATGGTGAGTGAGATCTGATCATTGGCAGATGTTGCATGTGCCAATCATTGCAAAAGCTAATGAAATTGTCTAGTTCAGTTTGTGACTGTGAACTGGAACTAACCTGGAGCAGAAGATTGACAGTAACATGTTTAAACTGAGGAATTTGTTTGTTTTTGGTTATTCAAAGTGGCCATGTTGCAGTTGGTACATATGGTGTGTGTGTGTGTGTGTGTTTGTGCTGTTAATGTTCTGGGTGTAACTGTTTGAGCCAGGATGGTTCAATCCAAATAGTACTTTCCTCAGTGCTTTATCAAAGGGAGATAATACACAATACTGTGAAGGTTGTACACCCAGAGAAATTATATGAGACATAAGAGTACATGTGTGACTGGGGCGTTACTGTGCTGCTGACAAATATTTTACTTCAAAATCAACTTCAAATGTTGTTTAGAAATCTCTCTAGAAAGTCAGGCCTGTTTATTATTGTTCACATTTGATAATAACCTCATTACTGGGATGCTCATCAATCATAAGTGGCATTTAAACTGAACGCTTATGTAGTTTTCCCACATATGTTAATAATGTCACATCTAACCATTAAAGTTGAAGATGTGACACATACCAAACTGATCCTGTTGACGGCTCTGTATCCTGTTTAGTTTCTCAGCTAAATTTCCATTTGCTAACATTTACAGTTTGACAGACTGACAGGACAAGCTGCTGCTCAGCTCTGAATGGCCTCATTAATGTGACTTAAAGTAGCATGATGTTTATCTAAACGGTCCCAGTTCTAGTTTACTATCTGCTAGCATTAGCAGTCCAGCACTAATCTACAACTACATATCTAGCAGATGTGCACAAGCAACTAGCGTTTTAGTTGCTTGCTGCTCCTTGACCAGCCAGCAGACAGTACAGGCCTGCACGTGCTGGTTTACCACATAACAGCCAACAGCTCATTTTGTAGTTTGGCCAACAGCTTTGATTCTGCCCCAGATTTTTGTGGGGACAGCTGGGCACAGTGAGGTTGTAGTGATGTGGTGGTTTATATTCTTAATGCATTATCACAATATACCACTGACCCATTTCCTCCTTTTTTAACTTTCACTGCATGTGAAGCAAAAGCTTACATTTGTTGGTCCTGTATTTTTGTGCATTTGTTTTGAGCTCACACTTATTTATTCCATGATATATAGCTGTTATTTTTAGAGCGGTGCTAGTTGACCTTCACTTGGTTTCGACATGTTTTTGGTTTTCACATTCATCAGGAACGTCCAGCATTTCCTAACTGCACATCACACTTCCACATCCAACCCAGAGCTGTATAATGGCTCCCCATTCTCTTGGTGAAACACTGGGATGAGTCATCACGGGTTGGAGGACGGAGGTTGTTGTCATCACGGCCTGTCATGCTCAGCTTGGCTCTGTGATGACATCAGCAACATATATGCTGTGCTTTGTTCCAGTGTTTTCGGGTTCAGGCCGTCTTCTGTGTCTCTGCCGGCTTCTCAGACATGT
Source organism: Monopterus albus (assembly GCF_001952655.1). NCBI lineage: Eukaryota > Metazoa > Chordata > Actinopteri > Synbranchiformes > Synbranchidae > Monopterus > Monopterus albus. The sequence goes on from NW_018127913.1 coordinate 1,819,567, forward strand.
TGTTAGGTGACTAAGGCAACCACAGAGATGAGCTCATCACCTGTAGGTGGGGCTGAGAGGCAGAGCGTGATGGAGGGAAGGAGACAATTAGAGAGGCAGCGCAGAGGAGTTACATAGGGACAGATGGAGGGGGAGCACGAAATCAACACTATATGAAAAAGTGCGTATGATGTCTGAGACATAGTGATACAGAGGAAGGGACAGTTGAGTGAAGCTGCATGAGAGGAAGACAGACATGAGTAAGTGAGAAGCTGATGGAGACTAAAGCCCCACCTGCACCTTAACTTGTAAAAGCAGCCTTTTGATGTTGGTGTTATGTCGATTTTTGGCGTAAAAGGGCTGCAGTTTGCTAGCTCAGGATCTATTAGGATTCTTGGAAGTCTTCCACCACAGAAGGGAGGGAACCAAAGTATCAGCATTTCCAGGTAAAGCACACAAAACGTTGCAGTGTTTGTGCGTATAATTGTTTTATGTGTCCACCGGTAGGTAGTCCCCGTCTTCAGTGATGTACTTGGAGTGGTGTCACTGGTTGGCACCCTTGGTTTTAAGTATAAAGAATTTAAGGTATGGCTGTAAAACTTAATGTGTCGGGAATCCAACACAAGTGAAGGTGTTGCAGAGAGAGCCAGAGTGTGACAAAGAAAAGAAAGAAGACACCACAGTCGTAATGGCTAAGCAATGTGAATGAGAAACAAGATAGCCTAGCAGTGAGAAACTGCAAGATAAGTGCGGGAGAAAGCACTGTCAGTATCTGCAGTCAATCAATTCACAATTAAAGACTGCATTGATTATTAAGTTGCATAGCAGTTGGTACAGTGGTGTGCTTCTGCATTTGTAAGCATGCAGCACCAGTGGGAGGGCTCTTCTTGTAAACACTGCAGTCTTTAGAACTTGAAAGTACATCTTCAGTAGACAAATGAAATTCTGAACATAACAACCACTACAAAGTTAGATTTACACCCATGCACACAATCAGTCCCTGTCATATAGGTCATTCACGGTTGCAGAATGTCAGTCGTTTTGAGTCGTTTTGCTACTGCAATACCTCTGTGTCCTCCACATGTCAAGTTTTTCGAGGTGGGTGCACGGATAGAGGGAAAATGGAGAGAGAAGGCTTACAAAAAGGCACCGACATGCTCCTCCTGCCAGCATGAGACCAATGAGGAGAGGTTGGAGACCATTCACAAGCCACACCCACTGCAGCGAAGGCAGAGATTGACAGGTGGGAAATTTGGTGGCACAGGAGCACAGAGTGCTTGCCGAGACTCTTATAAACCGAAAATAAAGAGCTCCAAAGTCCCAAGGCTTCCTCGTCTGGGCTTAGCAAGACAGTTGAGACCTAGATCCCTGCCCCCCTCTCATGCATCCACACACACATGTAAAGGACACACGGCATAACATTATAAACATCACATTGTTGCAATGCAATATAATTTGTGGTGCTTACAAATTAGTAACCATTTGACTGACATTTAACAGTACCCGTCCCTGGTTATTGTTGTTCAGATTTCTGGTTGGGTGACTGTTACCCCACTCCAGTTGTACCCTACAGCGCAATTACTAACACTAAAAAGTCAAACAAAAACCCAAAGAGCATTTTTGGCAATGGTTTAAGTTCTTAAAAGCTGCCATTGTGGGGTGCTAGGGAGTAATGCGCTGTGATCAGTGTGGCAGCCTGTCTGCACAAGGTCATGGGTGAAAGCAAAACCGAGTTAAGGGAGGCTGTTGTCATGGTAATTGCACAGAAATGTTCAGGAGGGATAGTTTACCTTTGTATTACTTCGTTTGGTGTAATGAAACTTTGCCCCACACCCCTAGATTAGGTAATTGCATGCTGACATACTGGCCTGTGTCAATGGGGTCACTTAGTGAGTGTGGGGGGGGGGTTGCAGCAGCAAACCTGAGTGTTAGGTATTTAAAAGGCAAAGGTACAGTGGACTCTTACCTATGCCCCTTGTAATACTGTGAGACAAAAACATGAGCATTTGTCAGACACAAGGTTTCGTCTTACCGCTGGGACGTGTTAATGTGTGCAGAATTAGGAGCATGGAGTCGGCGTTACCGTCAGGCAGAAAAGTGAAGTTGAGTTGAATTTTGAACAATACTGTTGTCGTGACACTAACTGACCTCTGCAATGTTTCTGCTCCTGGATACAAGCAAGCACACACCTTCTGTTGGTTACAGTGTTACCATGGTAACACAACCATCAGCTGTGGAGTGGGTGACACTTGGGTATTTTTATAGCTTGCCCTTTGTGCGTGATGGTGCGCCTGTGTGTGCGTTTGTTCAGAGAGGAGACAGGTCTGGCACCGCGAGACCAGATTTTATGTTTGTGTGTTTTCAATGTGATGCAAACCAGATTAAACTGAACACTGGATTCTTGATTGAATGTGGTATGGCCTGCTTGACAGTATCTTCATAATGGTAGATATAGGCCATTGTATCCCTTAACAGAGTTTATAGACTGAATAATCACCTCAGTGATTATCAGGTTAGTTTTCTGGAACGTCCATATGAAACTCTGGCAACATGTCACCATGTAGTTTGAGTTTAACATTTTTGGCTTTTATGCTGAGAGTTTGGAGAGAAGGTTGATACCATGCTTTTACTGTAATGTATTGTAATTAATGTATTGTAATTTGTAGTCAGACCTAGCAGCCTGTTATCTTGGCTAAAGACAGGAAACGGCGAGGTACTGTACCTAGCCATGATCTGTCCACAGTTAACAAAATCCTCCCATCAATATCTCTGCTGTTGTTCCTCTGTCAACTGTTCCTCGTTGTGTGGGGGGTCACCACAGTGGAGCATTAGGTCTGCAAGCCCACATGAAATTTGGCACAGTTTTTATACTAGATGCCCTTCCCGATGCAGCCTTGTAGCACAATTTAAAATAGCCAATTAACCTAACATGCCCATTTTTAGACTGTGGGAGGAAGCTGAAGCACCTGGAGAAAACCCACGCAGACATGGGGAGACCATGCGCGCTCCACACAGAAAAGGCCTGGCCAGAAGCTTCTTGCCGTGAGGCGACATTGCTAACCACTCCTCCCATCAGCAGAGACTTGAGGAAGGTACTGGTTCTGGCCAAGTAGTCTGGCACGGGTTTTGCACTTCAATTTTTGTGGATTAAACAAATAAGGGATAACATGTAGTGAGCTTCAGGTAGATTTTGTTACCTCTGGACAGAGCCAGGCCAGTGGATTCCCATTGTTCCCAGTCTTTCTGCTAAGTTAAACTAACCACCTGTCAATCTTATCTCATTCAACTCTCTGCAAACAAGCAAATAATTGTTTATTCTAATATGCAACTTTCTCTTTTGATTCCAGTTTTGGCATTGGCCTTAAAAATCCTGTATCGGTTGGGCCACACTGACAAAGTAGCCATTGCTCATTTATCAACATTTAGTCCTCATCCCAGCCCACCAAAAGTAGCACTGCTCTGTTGCTATGCAGAACATATGAAGCACTCAAGCACAGTGCAGCGCTTTGCTGTAGAGGAGCCGTGTGATGAGATTTAAATAAATTCTGCTGCGGTCCGAAATTCTGCCTCTTCCACCCCAGCTGGGACGTGTTTTAATAGAGGTGGTGCCTCTCCTCACCTACACAGTTCAGACACACATTGTCCTCCTCGCTGCAGTGGCTGACTTGTGGAACAAGCAGTCAGGAGGGAAAACACACTCAGACAGAGAAACACAACGTCATACATACCATCAAAGCTGTGCGTGCATTTTCTCTGTGCAGTTTGTTTTTGTGATATAAGATGTGTGATGGAGCTTCAAAGTTTTTGTTAATGTGACAGGAAAGTCGTACCACTGTAACAGCCAGTGTCTCTGCAGCTTGTGGTTTCTATGCTGATTTCTTGTCTTGTTTTGCATGTTATCTTAGAGCCCTAGAGCAACTTGCTGGTCGACAGGCTTCAAGTGCAGGAGCTGCAGAGGTTGTCATTCATATAGATTTGTATTTGTGATGACTGCATGTCTGAAAACTCAGGCATTTGGTTCACTGTGTTTCTCCAGCAACAACAATGAACCCCGCTGCAGTCTGGCGCTTGTTCAGCTTGATCTTTGTTCAGGCTGTACAGGAGAGAGCTGTGGCTCTGAACTTAGTCTCACATTTCAGGCAATAACATAGCCTTGCAGTAGATTCAAGTACACCTGATTAGTCTGGCTGCACCATATTCATAATTCATATTTACTTTACTGGGTGTTATCTCACTAAAAATAGAGCTGCAACCTTTTACCTTTGTTTTGTTACCAAGTGATCCATAATACAACAGTTTACCAATAATTAAATCATTATGAACATCAGTCACTACAAGTGTAGCTGGGGGACATGTGCACTGACAAGTTGGCATGTGGGTAAGTTAGTTCAGATGTATGTTTTTAACAAGAGATATCTGCCACAGAAGAGCACTGTGGAATTTGCTTTCCCCAAATTCCAGTTTTTGTGAGCAGAGCCTGAGCCATATTTCCCCCCCTACTACTTTGATTATGTTAATGATGCCCAGAAATAGGATCTGAGTGGAGTGTGCTGCTGTGACTCATCTGCTCAGTGTCATTCTCTCCTCGCTGCTGTTTGGATAGATCCCTTCTATAGCACCACTGTGTTTCTGCTGTATTAGATCATATGTCTGTCTTCATACATTAGAGAGGCTCAGTGCTATTGAAGATTGTATTGATTTCTCCTGTGTTCTCTCCAGCATGTATGCTATTGTGTAGCCTAAACTGATTACTGACAGGGCTGATTAATATATTTGCTGCCTGGCAGCATTAAATGTAACTCCTTTAGAAAGATGGCTGTACTAATATAATGCACCAATCAGACAGACAGCCAGACAACAGGCAAGTACAGACAGACGGGCTGGCAAGGGGCTGCCAGGCTGAGTATTCATACAAGTTTAATGAGCATCCAGACAGTAGGGAGTTTGTGGCTCCAGCACACAGCTCACTCTGCACACACACACACAAGCTAACAGGCTGACGACAACGCACTAACGAACAGGTGGGAGACTCACTGCTTGACCTGGGTTATGAAAGCAGCCAAGTTTGGTATTCAGAGTAAACCTATGTGGAAATCTGGGACGGCAGTCTAAAATATTATGTTCAGCACATTTCTTTCTGCATGATGTTTACAGCCAGACAGCTCGGAGGAAAAAAACATCTTCTCAAGGACACCAAATGATTACCTTTTGTCTGACATCGAAGCCTATTGTACAAGTATTCTACAGACTATTTTCATAAAGTTTGAGTGACTGTGCTCTGCTTTGCCAGGGGTATTAATCACAGTGTACCAGACCAGTTATCTTTTCCATGATGGCATTCGGTGCTCCCAAGTAGCCAAGGCTGCAGGAGAGCGACTCCTCCCTCCTCTACTGAAAATGAGAGAGTAGAGAGAGGAAGAAGTTGCTGGTGCCAGAGTATCCTCAGTGTTCAGCACAATGACTTCACTCTTTGTTTGAGCCAGTCAATGCACATAACTTTAACCTGACCGCTACAGTTCAAATGACTAAGCTGTGTTTGTGTGCAGAATAATGTCCCCTTTTCTGTCTCATCTCTGCTCAAAATCTGTAGTGAAGACCTTTTTTGATAAGCTGCTCAGTAGGTTAACATGCAAACTAATATCTGGTGTCAACCAGTGACTTGAAGCTCATTTTTCAGGAGCCAGTTGCCGGCTTTATGAGCAAAACAGACATGATTTAAGTTCTATAGCAGTTGTGTTTACAGCTTACTAATATGGATGTTGCATAAATGGAATTGCTCATCCTCCCTTCCTCTGCTTGTGTGGGTTCAACACAACCAGTAGGAGGTAAAAGTCCAGCTACAGCTTGGTGCTTTCTCTCTCTTGCTTTGTGTAACTGTCACCCATCATCACATCCAAAAAGTGTTCAGGCTGTGT
>NW_018127913.1:1825478-1828174 GCF_001952655.1 Monopterus albus
AGAGAGTTGCAGCAGGTCATATAAAGTGGCACTTGAGATGCAGCTGACAGATGCCAGATTGCTGGATTTTGGGTAAGAAGTGACTTTGGGGGACAGAGCATCACTGAATGTTGCAGAATGCCACCATATTCACACTGTAGTGTTTACATCATATATGCTCTTACAGAGTTTTACCTATACAGCACCCACAGCAGGATTAATGGTATAATCCAGAAACTCGTTACTTTTTCTCCTACCTGAGAATTTTCTCCTATGTGCTGTTTCTGGCTAGATTGTCAGAAAGAGGAGCCTTTTTTCCTCCTTGTGCCTGTTCCTTGACCGTCTCCACTGACTTTTCAGTTGGTGAAGTGGAAGAAATATCACAAACACAACACTCCACTCTGCATCCAAAAGGGATTTTCCAGGCTTTTGAGACACACAACTTGTTGCTTATTCCTGTAATATCCCATTTTCATAAGAATTTCTCTATTTTCCTCCCTCACTAAAACACCAAATATAGTCCTGCATGCAGTCGGGTCATCTCTGTATATACAGTCTCCGTCAGTGCTTTGGGTGTAGCAGCTACTTGACTACAGCTCTACCTCCATGGTTGCTATAGCGACACCATGGTAATGAGTCTGCATTCTAATGATGCCTCAGTGGGTTGTTTGAGGAGTTGAGATATCTCGGGACAGCGAGTCGAACAGCCAGTGACAGCCTTCAAGGCTTGAAGGGTACAAGTGGCATGTGATTAACGCATAACTGTTGGAGAGGTCCAAATGAAGTATGTGGCATTCAGTGTGATTTAAAGGCCAGTCCTAACCTGCTGAGCTGCCAAAATACCGTAACGATTTACTGTTCACATATATACTCTTGTCTTGCCCTTTTGCAGTGCTACTGTAGGTTCAAATATGATCACCCAATTTCTTCTGTCAGTATTTACTCCTAAGCATCACATGCATAAGTAGTGTTGTGCACAGGGCATTTTAATTTGAAAGAGGATTTCCCCTTGTCCTCTGAGCTGACTTGGTTTTATGGAACCTCGTTAAGTCCTGATGGAAGAGCACTGCTGCTGCATTGACTCATTTGATTTTTACTCGTGTGAATATGAATATGAAGCCTCACTGTGAGGCCTCCAGAATATCAATGGACTTTTCCAGCCAGATGAACGTCTCTCTCGCTCTCTCCTCTCATTACAATATTACCCTGAGAAAGTTTCCTCAGCTTTTTGTAAAATCTGGATGATGGAAGTGTCATTTCCACACAATCAAAATAAAGGAGCCCTTGCCTTTTTAAGATCTTGTGTCTGAAGCTGTTGTGTCTCTGCTTGCTCGCTCTGTTCACATTCTACAGTGCAGTCTGATTTGTGATTTAGTCTATATTTCTCAGGACAACTTGTCATACTGACAGCTGCTTATATTTGCATACTAGCTGCATTGTCAAACTACTATCAAGCTGGTGATAAGTTTCAGTCAGCATACACAGACATCATCGTAGCCCTTTTTGTACAACTTGTCTGATAGAAAACCACTCCCATTTTAGGTCAAAGTGAAGCTGCAACATACAGTGGACACCTAAAGCCTCAGCCAAGTATAACAGACACATTGTTCCTGTGTCAGGTGTATGTTGGAAGTCCGCAAGGTTTCAAAGGTTGTCGCTCATGCTTTTGCCCTGATTGCACATCTGCTTAGCCTATTAGGAAACTACCTGTTTAGGCTGAGCTGATTATACATGTGCTGTTATTTATTCCAGCATCTTACTCAGATCATTGAGTAGTTTGGCCCGACTTATCCAAAGTAAATAGTATGCATGGTTTTTTGTTGTTTGTTTGTTTGTTTGTTTGTTTTTTTCTTCATTGTCACATGGAAGTGGGGGGGGGAAACGGTTTATATAAATTATTATACTGTAGGTATGGTGACACTCCAGTAGAGTTGTGAGATATTGATATATTAGGAACATTTTGGGGATTTTGTCTGCAACTATAAGCAGACTGTTTTGCATCGGTGGAGCTGCCAGCCATAATCCTGTATGCACCATGTGTAAATTTTTAAAAAACTGATTATTTTACCTCTTTTCCACCAGAAGTACTGTGCATACATGGGTTTTTATGCTCTGCTAGACTGGCCTTTAGCTGGCTTCTGACAGCATACCCACTGTCGACCGAGCCGGCTCTCCAGAAGACGAGCTTCTTTTCTCCTCTGGTATCTCATATTTGATGTCACCACATTGGCGAGGTCAGATATGTGCACTGGTAAACAGAGTTGTAAACAAAGCAGCATGGAAGCTAGTGAGACAGTCAGCATTATTTCTTCGTATTTACCTTTGTTCATCTTCCGAAATATAGAAATAAATCTGGTAGACTGGGAACAAGTGTGCCATGAGGAATGGGCTAAAATTACACCTGAAAGGACACAAACACTGCTCAAACGGTCCACAAGGGAGGAGGGGTTTAGGGAGGACATACAGTGAGGAGCAGAAGTATTTGAACACCCTGCGATTTTACAAGTTCTCCCACTTAGAAATCATGGAGGGGTCTGAAATTCACATTGTAGGTGCATTCCCACTCTGAGAGACAGAATTAAAAAAAAAAAATTCAGGAAATCACATTGTATGATTTTTAAAGAATTTATTTGTCTTGCACTGCTGAACATAAGTATTTGAACACCTGAGAAACAGCAAGAATTCTGGCTCTCAAAGACCTGTTACTGTGCCTTGAA
>NW_018127913.1:1829044-1863458 GCF_001952655.1 Monopterus albus
GACAGCCCCGAAACCTGACAGATCTAGAGGAGATCTGTGTGGAGGAGTGGGCCAAAATCCCTGTTGCAGTGTGTGCAAACCTGGTCAAGAACTACAGGAAACGTTTGACCTCTGTAATTGCAAACAAAGGTTTCTGTACCAAATATTAACACTGATTTTCTCAGGTGTTCAAATACTTATGTTCAGCAGTGCAAGACAAATAAATTCTTTAAAAATCATACAATGTGATTTCCTGAATTTTTTTTTTAAATTCTGTCTCTCAGAGTGGGAATGCACCTACAATGTGAATTTCAGACCCCTCCATGATTTCTAAGTGGGAGAACTTGCAAAATCACAGGGTGTTCAAATACTTCTGTTCCTCACTGTACAAAGTATTAGAGAACATTTCATAAAGGGGTATGCAAACTTGTGCACTGATATAATTTTTCTTCATTTTACTATAACTTTCTTTTCTACGCTTAAAACCGATCATCATCCATTGTTTGAAAGTGTTTCAGATTTTAGCGCAGGTGATGTTAGACTTGTGTCTGTGCCTCAAAGCAACACAACTAACTTGTTCAGCCACGTGTTAAAACACCATACACTGCAGTACAATTAATGCATGGACACCAAGAAGAATACCGTCACTAACATTACCTCACCGTATCCCCGTCCTTGTCCAGCATCAACTCAGACATCTACAGTATAACAGCGACGCTGTACAAGCGTGTCACCGTATCCAGTTCTCAAAGAAATAATAAAATAGTGCATTTGCACTCCAAGTGAAATAATCGAGTAAGTGAAAGCAGTGTCTGTTTATTTATTTTGTCTAAAAATGTTTAGTACAGTTTCACTTATGTTTTGCTTCTAGCAGATGAACTGTGCACTTGTTTTGCTGCAAAGATTTGTACACTAACCCAACATTGAAGTGAAAGCGGAGCTCTTTTTATTTAAAATTTAAAGTGCAAATCGGCAATCGGGCGAAGGCGGGGTCCACCCTGGACAGGTCGCCAATCCATCGCAGGGCTAAAAATCAACGAATCAATGAATAATTGTAATAAATAATCATGATCTCAGTATTGATCAAAATAGCCATAGTTAACATTTTGGCCATAATCACTATTGCTCTGCGGGCCTACTTTCTAACTTGTAACAGTTGTACTCTGGCTCTTGTCTTCTTTCTCCCATACAGGTTGGGTCCTGTCATGCATTGCAAGGAGACCAGTCAGCACCAGGGCTGACGCTGTCGGCGAGCCCAGCCTACACAACACTACTGCAGTTCCATCTCTTAACGGACGTTGCCTTCCACTGTCCTGCCCTCTCTCCAGACATTAACCTTACCCCAGGGGAACACAGACATTTTTTGAGTCCCATCCCACTACTACTGTTCACTACATCTCCTAATAAACGAGCGCCCATTCTACTACAGGGCATTCCTCTTTTCACAGTACTCCTTCATCCTGGGTACTTCAACCCATAATCTCTTTTAAATCATCCCTGGCCAAGCACAAGCATCAAGTGAGGACACCTGTCCGCCAGGGCACCCAGGATCCACCACCATCATGTCCAGTCGACGGAAGGCTTCCACTCCCTGCATGATCCGACCAGAGCAGACAGTGGTGGAGCTGGATGATGATGCAGAGGAATCGCGCAACATGGAGGTATACTTCCAATATGTCTGGCAAGAGCATCTGGCTTTTATAAATAAGACTGTGCGCTTGGTTTTGAGGAAATAAAAATATTTGTGCCCTGTTATGGCTTGAATTTGATGGCTTTTGTTATTTTGTTAGTACAGACCCCAGTTGTATATGAAAGAACTAAAACCCGTGAATGTATTTTATGTAGCCTGTATTTTTACTGCTGTTTTCTGTGGGGCTACTAATCACTGGGTTCAGTTTCTAAATATAGGGGATGATTCAACAAATGTATATTGGACAAGATGTACTAATTTGAAAATGCCATTTGTAGTTAGTCTTCTTCATCTGTCTTTTTCCCTGTAACAGACAACAACTGAGAACCATACTCAAGAGGGACCTATGGAGAAACATCTGTCAACAGAAGCGGAGCCATCTATGGAGTTGGATCAAATAAGCAAGGCTTCGGACCCTCCCACAGCTACAGACAAACCAGCGGCAGAGCCACCGGACCTTTCCAAGCCTCAACGTAGGCAGCAGGGTGGCTACGAGTGCAAATACTGCCCCTTCTCCACACAGAACCTCAACACATTCAAAGAACATGTAGACGCCAACCACCCTAACGTCATCCTTAATCCCCTGTATCTGTGCGCCGTCTGCAACTTCAACACAAAGAAATTTGACACCTTAACAGAACACAATGAAGTGTGTCACCCAGGGGAGAGCAACTTCAAATTTAAACGCATCAAAATGAACAATCAGACAATCTTAGAACAGACAATTGAGGGGTGCAGTAACAATGCAATCATTTACAACACTCCCGGTGCCGTTTCTGGCAAAGGGGATGAACTAGGTACTCTGCCATTAAGCAAACCCACAACAGTCAAGATTGGTAAACCAAAAATAATGTCATCAGATAATAAACGGACAGACTCTCAGTTGGGTAAGCTGACCCCCGATCTGGTCAAGAAACCAATCACAGCAGTCAATGTGAACGGGACTGTCATCATCCCCGAGCCGACACTCCTGAAAGCAGATGGCCTTTCTCACATTATGCCTTCCCTGCAGCGGCCTCTAAACTATACCCAGGTATGATCATTCCTGTTAAAGGAATATTTTGACACTTTCTTGTTGAGAGTGCCACTCTTCATGTTTATACACCAAGTATAAAGCTACAGCCAGAAGGTGGTTAGCCTGAAAACAGATGGCTTAGTTCTGTTCAAAGGTAAAAAAAAACAACCTACCAGCATCTATAAAGCTCACAAATTAACATTTTGAATCATGTTTGTTTAATTAGCAGGTGTATTTCCAAAAAAACTATTTATGCTAAGCTTAGCTTAAAGGCTGGAAGCAAAGGCAAACCTAGCCTAGCCTGACTCTTTTCAGTAGTTGCTGGGTTCTATGCCCATTTTATACTTTTGAGTTTGCTACAAATTAAACAATATATAACTTGTTAATTAGTTTAACGGTGCTAGAAGGTGTTGGAGCCAGACTTGCTGACTCCTCCTGCTTGCAGCCCTTGTGCACATGAAGCTAGCTGTTCTCTTGGCTCTAGCTACATATTTAGCATACAGACATGAGAGTGGTATTGATTTATATCATCCAAGTCATGACACAGGAAAGCAGACAACCATACAGTATGTCCCAAAATGTCAAGCTATTCCCTGAAAATTGTGGTTCTGCATTGCAGTTTTTAAAATCTATCAAGTTGGCAGTTCTACTGATAATACTTTGTCTGTAATGTCCTGTTTATGTCCAAGGAAGCTTCCTAGAAAGAACAATGTAATTTGCTGCCAATTACAAGGAAAAAAATAACAATGGGCGCACTTCATTTAATTAATTTCAATTAACTGCTAGTGTAGTTTGTGTCAGATTATAGCATGTCAACCAAATGTATAAAAATGTGAATTTTTCTACAGGCAAACAGAGAATTTAAGGGAGAGGAAGTGAATTTTAAAATAATTAACAGATTATGAATTATTTACTTGGATTTAAACTGAGCTTCAAGAAAATTTCCTGTTTTTCCTACTACTGCTGCTAACTTTTCACCAAGCTAAATTGTATGTTTCTTGATGGACACCAACACAAAACAAACATTATTGTTCTTGAGGAGAAAAAAAAAGTACCATTCATTTTACATTGGTCAATGTTATTCCAGGTGCCGAAGATCGCAGTGCCCCTCAACACAACCAAATACAACCCTTCACTGGACGACAACCTGACACTCATCTCTTCTTTCAACAAGTTCCCGTACCCAACACAGGCTGAGCTCTCCTGGCTCACAGCAGCCTCAAAACATCCAGAGGAGCAAATTAAAGTCTGGTTCACCACACAGCGGCTCAAGCAGGGCATTAGTTGGTCACCTGAGGAGGTAGAATTTACAGTAATAATAATATTTTAGGCACTGTGTATTCAATTCTGTATTCTCCTATATCTTTTCCACTGCTCCGAGGCTCAAACGGCCTCAACTGGTTTGCACTCTGAAGCCAAATTGCATCTGATGGGTTGTTAGGGTTAAATGGTAAATTCTGTCTTAAATAACGTTTGTTACATCACCCTACCCGCCTTTCTCTTCTCTCCCTCTTCTTTCTCTCAGCCAGTTGTCTCTGTGTCTCCACTTCCTGTATCTGTTGTTTCAAATTAAAAGCCCTATGCAGAGTTGTGTAATTGCAATGTCATTACATTTCCTAAAATTCTGAACCAGCAGCAGGCTGCCGCTGCAAAGTGTATGTAGTGGAAACTACAGCATAAATATGTTTTGATATTAACAATACCACATTGTCTGCGAAGAGGGATAAAATTACTTTGGTGTTATTATTACTGAAGATAAAGATAATATAATTTGACCCAAAACTTTGCACATTATCATGTCATATATACAGATAACAAATAATATTATACAGAGTTATAACAAAGACTTGCCTTCTGACAGGTGGAAGAAGCCAGGAAGAAAATGTTCAATGGTACGATCTCCTCTGTACCTCAGACATTCACTGTGGTTGCTCCTCAACTCAACTCCCAATCGTCCACCAACTCGTCTGCAGCCTCCAAACCCCTGCATCCAACAGCTTCTGTCCTTCAGTCCCTCCCTTGTCAGCTCCTGGGACAGACCAGTCTGGTGCTGACTTCTGTTGCTAACGGCTCTACTGTCACTTGTGCACCACTTGCACTCACAGTGACTAACCAGGTAGAAAACCTTGGGCAGAAATGTAACTCAGTGAGATACAATAACACAAGCAATCAGTATGGCTTACAAAAAGGTCTTTACATTTTCACCATGATTACAACAGATGGCTCAGTCGCTCAAGCGACCCCTGGCCTCTCCTGTGATCGCCACAGAGAGTAAACGACCCTCCATCATTCAAACCATCTCAGCACCCTTGGCCGCATCCAAGCTAGCTTCGCCTCAAGTGCTGAGTTTCACAGTCGACCCCAATAAAACAGCCGAGCAGCTCTTGGTACTGAGGTCTAGCTACACGCAGTGTCCTTTTCCTGAGGAAGATGAGGTAAGAATAAGTGAGTGCAATGACATTTTTGCGGCAGTTCAACATAAATTTCAGATGGACTGTAGACCTTGTCACTTGTTTTATTTTTGAGTAGCGGTACTGGATTTTTAATCACCTGTTTACTGTACATGTTGCTTCGTGTTGTATGACAGATCTACAGGCTGATAGAGATGACCGGGCTGTCCAGAGGAGAGATAAAGAAGTGGTTCAGTGAACAATGGCTTCTTAATCTCAAAGGTATGTACCAGGCATCTACTGGTACAGAGAAAGCAATATGGCATAGAGATGCACACTCACTGGCCACTTTATCAGGTACACCTGTACAGTTGTATGCAATTCAGTGCAACATTTCCACCTTAACATTTGTGTTGACGAAGCTCAGTGTTTCAGTTTTTGGTGAAATTGTCATAAATGTATAAATTCAATTATATGTTTATTATTGAGGTCATAGTTAAAGGGCTTTGTTTTTGTTCTTCCCAGCTACATACATGAAAAGGTCAGAATATTAGGAACACCTCTGAATATAATGTAGTCTAGTACACCACCATCTTTAACTATGACCTCAATAATAAACATATAATTGAATTTATACATTTCTGACAAAAAGTAATGTCACCTATATTGTGTGTTGGTCCTGAAGTCTCTCTGTCTCTCTTGAAGGCACCCCTCCACCACCAATGCTGGTGAAAGCAGAAGTGACACCAGCACCCAAAGATGGTCTTATAAAGAAAGCAGTTCCCAGCCATTTTCCTCTGCTGGAAAGGGTGAAGGGAAAGTCATCAGAGCAGCTTAAGGCACTGGAAGAGAGTTTCCAGAGAAGCAGCTCACCGACTGAGGCAGAGCTAGGTACAGCCCCTGAATCAGTTCTCATTTAGTTTTTTCCCCATCTCATTTTCCTGCTGCACAGAGTAGCAGGAAAGAGCTGAACTTAAAAGTATCCGTAGTTTAGGAACAATAAATAAATATAAATTATGGCTTAACATGTGCAAACTACAAGCTGTCTCCTTAAAAATTTTGATTTGCAGAAATACTAAAGCTGGTAACATTGACAGACTACATTAATATATAACTTGTTAATAGCTTAAGAAACCAAGCTGCTTTGCTTGTGGGAAATCGATTATCTCTGCTTTTAAAACAAATGTTTTTGCTTTACTTACCAATGTCCTGATGGACCAAGCAGTTGTCCTAAATTCAGATATGTGAGCAGATTTGCTTTCCTGCAGATCAGAGCTAATGAGGCATAAACCGGCTCCCTGAGAAATGTGATTACAGAACTTTTAAATTACTTAAAACTTTGTGAGATTCAGTTGGTCAAATTAGCAGCTGGTTGACAAATTGACTATTCTCGCTTTGTAACTTAGATGTTAAAATTAGGCTACTTCAAGAAATTTGGCAATGTTTTTTTCTGTTTACGTAAGTTCACATACGAGTTCACAGCATGTGCCTTAATTTTATTTCACACTAAAGGAGCTGCAGGCCCATCTCTGGTGGGGGGGCTGCGTGACAGACATAATAGAAATGCTTTAATGAGCCCATTTTCAAGTCCCCTGGAGAGAAACTGAAATTCCAGGTTTCTATAAAAACCTTCCATTTCAAGGTAACACAGTTCGTCAGATTCATTGAACTCTGTTCTGCTGCAGACCAGCTGGCCCAGGAGACCAGGCTGTCCAAGACAGAGGTGGACTGCTGGTTTTCAGAGCGCAGGGCACTGAGGGACAACATGGAGAGGGCGTTACTTTCCATGACCTCGAAGAACACAGAGGACAGAGTAGACCGGCCCAGAGCGCTGTTAAACGGAGCATCTCATCGAGAGCAAGACAGAAAACCCTTGCGCTCTTCTTCTCACCCGCCTAACCTCTCCACTTCCTCCTCCCCTCCTGTGCTCGCGGCCTCCTCCCCTCACCCACCAACCCTCTCCTCATCAGCATCTCCTCCCATCCTCACTCCGTCGTCATCCTCTTCTCCCCATCCTCCCATTTTGTCAGCCTCCACCAGCCCAGCTCCCATCGCAAGCCGTTCACTCACGCTACTCCGAGAGGTAAGAAAAGGTGACGACAATGTGTCAACATCAACTTTGACCAGATGACAAAATATTATAGCAGGCCACAAGTGAAAACATTAATGCAAGCTGTAGTGATACAAAGATTAAATACTCTTTTAATCATACAAAGGCTGGTAATAATGGTGTTAAGAGATTAGGTGATGAGATGGTATCTTTGTTAATACAATCTGAGGTGAGATGTGTAAAATTCAACGATTCTTCTTGATACTGTGTTATACTTAGGGTGAAGCAGTAGTGTGACACTTGATATAAAATTGGCTGATACCTGAATATTATCAGTGAGATAAAATGCTGGATGACTACAAGGTCAGATCTGACAAACCAGAGAGAATATGGAGTGGTGGAATGTCTAGAGAACAGCGGGATCCCTATAGGATTAGAAAACCTTTTGAATACACATATCCATGTGTTGTCTCACGAACAGCAGCGGTACTTGTATGATGTCTAGGCACAGGCTACCATTTAATGATGAGACATGTATCTCAGCTCCTGATCTGTGATTTGGGGAAAAAAAAATCAGTAGGATATAGGATTGAATTGTTAGTGTTTTTTGTTTTGAGAATTGCAGGGTTTTCTTTTTCTTTACATGGGGTTTTCAATGTTAACTTTACATGGCCGTCAGCCTACATGTGTCAGGTTTTAGCAGAAATTATTTCAATAACTTTCGACAGATATATGAATGTTTTAAATTTTGCCCCGTGTTAAAAAATTGGTATTTTAGGGTTTTTTTCTGTATATTTCTTAAACATGAGCTCTTGCAAAAGGTTTCTCACATACAGTATGTGCACTTTGTAGAGTTTATCCAGAAACATATGTCAAGTCCCATTTCTGATCTTGTTTGTGTATCCCACAGGCCCAGTAAAGCACTTTTCTTTGGCCATGTGACAGTGAATTAAATCAGTTTTTTATGTTGTAAAATGTTTTGTGTCACGTCATCTGTCTTGATAGATGTTCTGTCGGACCCAGTGGCCCTCTCCTGAGGAGTATAGCCAGCTGGAAATCCAGACAAACCTGGGACGCACCGACATCGTTCGCTGGTTCAAGGACCACCGCTCAGCACTGAAGAACGGTGAAGCTCTGGATTGGATGGAAGGTTTCCAAAACCAAAACCCTGTAGAGCAGCAGAAAGCAGGCCAGGAACAGAACGGCCAGAGCTCTGAGAAGAACCTGAATGTCACTTTGGAAGTCAAGGCTGCGAAAGGTAAGTTGTGGAGGAGAACATGGAGTAGTGGCTTTTTCATCTAATATCATTTTGCAAAGTCTCTTGTTTGACTCTGTGCTTTCTCTGTTTTTGTCATACGACCACTGGTGCAGTGGAAGAGGCAAGTGATAACACAGCAGCTACAGAGCACTCCACACTGTCTGATCAAGACAAAGTCCACTGGCTGAATGACAGATTAGCCCACAGTGTGACAGACCTGAGCAGGACCAGGCTGGACCAGGCCAGCACTGGCACTGCTGACAAGGGGAGGTGGGTGAAGAAACAGAAACGTGTTTTGTCTTGTATTTATTTTCTGGTGTGGAATTCATGTTGCACAGACAAAACTGACCAGCTCACTGCCAGTATTTGCTTTTTAAAGAAATATCTGAGGAGTTATTTTAAGTTATTTGTGACAACAAAGAATACAGCACCATATGGCACATCAAGTTGTGCATGCTGACTTCTTTGCACTTGATGTTTGTTGTATCAACTAGGTTTTCATGCATAGTTTACCAATCAAAATGCAAAACAGAAAACGATTTTGTATCCACTTCCCAGTAGGGCTCTGTTTGTGTTCAAACTTTGTCTGTTTTCCTGCCAGGTGGGTAAAGGTGACTGTGGCAGTGGGGGAGGAGAGTGAAGGAGCTGTGGAAAGACAGATCCTGGCAACGGGCTCAGATGTTTTGACCTCGCAGGTCACAGGCTGATGGTAGGTTAAAATGGTGACAAGCATCAGATGTTATTACACTGTATGTACTAAATTCAAGGAACACTTTTTCCTAACGCTGATGATTTAAATACAGTTTAAAGCATCTTCAGTGAGTTGTTAGGTGGTTTGTTTTGTTTTGGCTACTTGGGGGTAGAACGTTTTGTATATTGTGTCCTTGTATGTATGTAAACCTTATCTGGCCATCATGTTAACAACGTTAGAATTTTCTGGGAGAAGTGTTGCTAGCCGCCTGATGAATGTCTGGGGAAAAACATATCTAGTTCTTTAGCTTGCTGTATGTTCCACTATGTTCATTAGCTCATTGCCAACATTGCTTGTCTGTGGTGCTGGGCAGGTAGTGAACAGTGTAGCAAACGTTTTTCATGAAAAACAATTAGCTGCTGTGGCTGTAAATAATGCTGGTGAGAGTTTGCGTGAATTGGAACCGTAAAGTTGCAGGTTATAAGAGCTAACCAATGAGCTGAAAGACACCGTAATGCTCCATAGAGGTAGTGGTGGGGGGGGATATTTTGTTGATTAATCTTAAGGGGTAACACTGCATATAGTAGCTGTCTGAACCACTATTTCTATAAACAATTATTAGCACAGCTTTAATGTCTGAAAATAAAGATTTTATTATTACAGTCATACCAATCACAAAAGGCAAGAAGACCAATTACATGTGGCTGCTGCCTTTCACTTGGTGCCACAGGCTGCACCTCCCTGTGACTGACCAGAAATAATTAGCCACAAAGATTGGACTGATGGGTGGTGGGGGCTGAATTTGGAGATGGATTGTTACAGCTTCATTATGTGCTTTGGTTTGAATAAATGATGAACAGCTCCTTTAAGATGGTACATCTGCAGCCCCCCACTACCCAGGAAGTTATTAGTCTGTAATTAGCTCAGATTGGTCCTTCAAAAAGGATGGCATGCTGGGACGGCAGGATGATATTTGGACCACACTGTCATTAGCATTGTAGATATCAGCTGCACACACACACACACACACACACACACACACACACACACACACACACTGTTACTGTCACAGGAAGGCAGAGCAAATGGTTGTAAATTTCTAGTTTTTATATTATTGTGCACTTTTGTAGCCATTTCATGCACACCATCTCTGTGCACAAGTAGAGATGCACCGATTGCATTTTTTCTGCCAATTCCAATTATTTTATTCCTTTACTTTGTTACGTCTGACCTGCTGATTTAGATTTTGTCCGATTCTGTTTTTCTGTCTAAGAACTGTAACTGACAGCATGCACAGACAATTTTCTAACTTAAATGAAAAATTAAATTATAATAAAAATAAACCATCATATTAAAGTTTTATATTGTTTTTCTCTCACTTTCACAAACCTCCAACTAAAAGTGAAGTGCAGTATTTGTACTTACAAATAGAAACAGGTGCAACATGTAATAGCAACAGAAGCATGTCTGATACTACTGAGCACACAGTTATTTTTGAAGTGTGTGCAGTTTGTGTTTGCCGTGTTTTACCACAGCTCCTCTGTGTGCTTTTTGTATCCCAAATGCTTCTAATGTGCAAGTGAACATGCACCCGGTACAGACACGAGTACAACTTGTGCTCGAGGTGCATGCAAGATGCTACGTGCTGCGCATGCTGTTCTTTTGGCCTGTGCCACTGCTTGCACAGAGTGGACTGTTGTGCCTCTAAATCTGACTGGCACAGAATTGGAGATCTCAAAGTGATTGACCGATCGTCGGTCAAGGCTGATCACACTGAAAACTGGCCATTTCTCCACTGACTGATCGGTGCACCTCTATGCACAGGCGATGATTTCTAAACTTGTTAGTGACCTAACCTAATGAAATACTGCAGAAGGTAGAACAATGATTTTACTGGCAAAATCTAGACAATTTGATGGGAGAGTCAAACCCCTAATTTCCACCAGCTGCGGCCGACCAGCTGATCGCTGCCAGTCTGGTCAGTGGTTGTGTTCCCACTGGGTCCAGCTGCATTCCGTCTTCAGTCCGTTCCACATGCGGCTGTCTGCACCGCTTTGCTAAAGATACACATCTAGTTTATTTTTGATGGATGCTGGATGATTGTGGGACGCTTCTGACAAGGTTCAACCCACCAATCGGGCACTAGTTGGTAAAATTATAGCCTACCAACGAGTCACATCACAACATCAATCGGCACGGTATATAACAAATTCTAAATAATTATGAGGATGAATGGATTTTTAACAACTAAAATACGGCCATAAATCTTTAATACATGTTTCATAGCGACATAACATTATATAGCTAAATTTAACCGTTAACTGTAGTCTTTGTCTTTAGGCCCTTTGTAGGTTACAGCAGGAAATAAGAACAATAAACACAATTAAAATAGACAATAACAAAATCATTTACTCTAACTATCAAGCCTATTTACCAATTGTAGAAGCTCAAAAAACTGGAAATATGGCCTACACATAAAATCAGCACCACATTGAGCCACTGTGCAGATGCACCCAGCAGTGAATGAAGTCGTACAGAGGACGGATCAAAACTGGGTTGCAGACAGAACACACCACAGCCGCATCCGGTGTAAATTGGGGGTAACTGTTAATTTCAGCCCATGTTTGTCTAATTCTGTTCCAAAGAGTTAATCGTTGGCTGCTGAGTCACCGACCACTGAGTGATGACTCAAGATGACCACATGTGGAACAAGTGATGTAACTGTCTGCCTGCGATGTCATCACAAGGCGCCAGCGACTTTGGAGTTCCACTGCTAAAGCACTGATGCAAGGTGCAGATTCTGACGTTAAGAGGAGTGCCAAAGCTAGATTTGATTCATTGTTCTTACTACTACTACATTTTTTAAGAAGCACCCTTGTAAATATTTTTCTGTATTACAAAAAAGTTTGTACAGTTTTACTGGGAGGGCAAGTTTTGTAACATTTTTAAAGAAAGTCTGACTTGTGCCCTAAAACCTGGAATGTCTTGTTTTGTTGCTGTTTGAAGATCAGAGTGTATGATGGTCTGTTATTTGCTGAAAATACGTCCTTTTTTTCTTTTGCAAAATATACTTGCACACTGCTCTTCATGAGTACTTTTTGAAGGCACTTGCATATATCCAGCTGTAGTGATAGGCCACTTCATTTCAAACTGTTAGAAAACTGTAACTTTTCCTTTTCTCCTGCAGCACCATCTTGACTCACACTCATAGAATTGTGCTGGTGAAGGTGGAAATCACTTAAAAAGTGTTTGAGGGGCAGTTAAGAGGAATAACAGTGTTTTGGGTATTCTGAACACAGCTCCAGCCTCACTGCAGAGAGGCAAAAAGGACACAAACCGCCACATGGGCAGACTAAGACTAACAGCATTAGACTGGATGAATGAATGCACTGTATGTCCTAACTTCTACTTTCCTTTCTGATCAGCTGGTTCTTGCATCAGTACCTGCAGCATGTTCAAGAAACGGTGCAAAATATTCTGATACAGAAACGAGAGCGGACTGTCTGATCACACCATGCTGCCTTTTCAGCTCTCTTATTGACTTTTCATGTCTGCCTCTGGTACAGACTGGTGATGGTGATTTCAGCGGATCGGTTCTTTGCTTTAAAAACTTGAAGTATTCTTGACTGATCTTACCAAGAACATGACAAAATAATCGGAGATATCCATGTTACTCAGCTGTGATCTGTGAACACACCTCATCTGTTCTCGGGGCCTTCTGGCTTTAGCTCGGTCCTTCTATTCAAAACAGGACTTGGTTCATTTGATTTCTGTACAGCCTGAATGTAGGTTTATTTTTGAGTCAGAAGAGAAATGATCAAACCTGTGCTGCTTTTCTGAACACCAGCAAAAGCATTTGGAATCTTTGGCAAATGTCATGAACTGCTTGCATGTACTTCAACAATTAACAACTTATTTTCACAGTTAGTTTAAAGGCTGTTTGCTGGCAGAATGTCTAATGCTGCTGCTTTAGTTCCATGTTCAGACAGGTATCTGGGATACTGTACATTTGCTTGACTACTACAGAATGTCACTGTAGTTTCATTTTCTACTTTAAGTCTGCTGTAACCCAATAAACACACAACTGACTGTAAAACACATTTTCCAGTTTGAGTGGTATACATCAAAATTAGAAACAGGAACCTGAATTTAGAGAATGTAAACGGCCTGTGTGCTCATGTACAAAGAGACTTTGTACAAAATAGTGGCAATAGAGTCCAATAGGGGTCCAGTGAAGAGTTGAGCATATGATCAGCCTTAAAAATAAAATTGAAACACCATTTCTTGCCTATACCCAGTCTCATGATTTCACATAGTCAAGGTTGGTTTTTTTTTTTTTTTTACAACTTTGCTATTAGTTTTGGTTAATTTACAGTGTACCTTCCCTCATCTTTTTTATGTGATGCATTTGTTTAAGGCTATTTTTAATCATGCATTTGTGTAAGATTAAACACTAACTGGTAATTGAACACCATTTAATTTAAATTAAAGTGGCAATTCCAGAGCAAATCTTCTGGTCATCAACACACTGTCTGTGCAGCCTGCAATAATTTATATAGACAACACAAACATTTACCTTTTGAGGCACACAGTGTGTTTTAACTGCCAGATTCCTTTCAAGCTTTGGACATTAAAAAGCCAGAGATCCATAAAATTGTCGAAATAAACACTGAAACATTTTTTGAAGTACCTCAAAAACAGGTCTGCATAAGTTTCTGTTATAGCTTTCACTATCCTGGAACTGATGGCCGTCTCATGACGTTTAACTGAAAGCAACACAACTTCCAGTGACCTATCACATTTTGTGCTTCTACTTCTCTGGGCTGCTTTTTTGTGTACTTGTATGGGAACTACAGTTAATGTTGGCACCATTTTATCTGTAGGTTGCAGATATTTCTGCATCTTCAGAGACTTTGTGTACATTGTTCAAAGGCATTTTAAAAATGTAGGAAGGAGAATATATAATGTTTGTATATGAAGCTGAATTGAGTTGACAGAAGATTAATAAATAGTATAAAAAATTGTTGAAGTTATATTTCAATTGGGTGGCATGGTGATGCAGTGGTTAGTGCTGTCCAGGGTCAAGCCTTTGGGTGTAGAGTTTGCATGTTCTCCCTATACCTGCGTGGGTTCTCTCCGGATACTGCAGCATCATCCCACAGTCCAAAGACAGGCTGCTTAGGTTGATTGGTGACTCTAAAGTGCCTCTAGGAGTGATTGTGAGTGTGTGTGGTTGTTTGTCTGTCAGCCCTGTGATAGACTGGGGACCTGTCCAGGGTGGACCCCACCTCTCACCCAATGTCAGGTGGGGTTGGCTCCAGTACCCATGTGACCCTCCTCAGGATAAGCAGTATAGATAATGGATGGGTGTAAAACAAGACATCTGAAATGTGGCGAGTTGCAGTTCTTTGTTCTTTTGAGTTTGGATTGTCATCAGACCAAACAAGCCAACCATTTCCTGAAACTTACAGAACAAGTGATTAATCAATAAAATAAATGGAAGAATTTTAATGAAAACAGCATCAGTTCTAAAGTGTATATTGTACATACACTGTACATGGTCACATCACAAGATGCAATTAGAACATGATTGGTTGAGCTCTTCTGAGTCCTGAGAAAGGCTTTATCTAGGTGTTGTGTTGATGTGGATAGTGAGATATTCACACACTCAGCCTCATTTGTCCTTTTAATAAACAATGGTTATATTTACACAAAAAAAGCAAAATCATATCTTTACATCATTTAGTTTGAGATCAGATCTGATGGACTACAATCTGGCCTGGGCCACAGGCTTAAAAAATTTTTACACCCATGTAAGTAGAGATGTGGAAACAGTGCTCTCTAAATAGCTGTGTTCTGTGGGGTGATGGTTGAAAGCACACTCCCAGTGCGTTGGTAATTACAATGTAATTTGATACGGCATCACAGACAGAAGACAGGAACATGAGAATCGAATTCAACAGCATGTTGTTGGTGTGCAGCTGCAATGTCTCTTGTCTTGACAGTCCAATGACAGGGTGTGGAGAGAAGGTGGAGAAGGGACAAGAAAGAAGAGAAGAGGAGCTCAAGAATCATCACTTAAAAAGAACGATTTATTCATATTTTCTTGTGTCTGCTTCACATGGACATGTGCAGTAGTAGTAATGGCAAAGCTGGCTTCACTTGGTAAACTGAGCCTGCAGCCAGAGTCCGAGTCCTTCCGTGCCATGTTTTCCTGGTTAAAATGTGCTTCGTCAAATTTCTCCCCATTATATGCTTTAAAATTACATGTGAATTAATCAAGTCAGAAGAATGTGAAGAAGCAAACACTTGAACCCGAATCATCCACTGCACGACCCTTTGTTATTGGGAGCTAAGAACGGGGGTTGTAGTTATCTCCTCGTCTTCGCTCAGTCATCCCCCAGGCGGAAGCCTTGACCCCAGTTGTGACGTCCTCCCCCACCTTGTCCCGCCTGCTCCTGGGCAGCTGGTCTCCTGGTGGGAGGGACCCCAAAGCCCGACACCCCTCCCCTCCTGGTAGGGAAGAGCCGATACCTGGAGGGAAGAAAGAGATGAGGGGGAACTCGTTAAAAAAAAAAAAGATGACAATTCGCTACCTTATTCCTCATTTATGTAAAAAAAAAAATAGAAATTTAGTAGCTGTTTTTTATTAAACTAACGTATATATTTAGCACAGGTTTATTGTAGTTTTTATATTATTCTTTTGTAGTAATGGTATGCAGTACAGTATATTAACCAGGATGCACCATATTACCAAAACAAATTCCTTGCATGTGGAAGCATACTTGGCAATAAACCTGTTCTGATTCTGAAAAGCATTTTTGTAGTTCTAGCTTCAGATCTAGAGACAAGGTGGTACAAAAAATAGGTCATAAATAAATTAGAACAGCAACACAAAGCGGTCAGGCACATCAGTATGTTAATTTTGTGACTAGACAGGCTGCTGATCTTGGTATATATGTTAGTTTGTTGGGGTGCTAGGTTTTTCATATGTTGTCTGCTGGTTGTTGTTTGACACTGTGCATGGGTAACTACTCTAGTTTCCCCTCCCCCAAGTTCTAGTCAAATATCTAAAACACTTGTTTGGAAGTAAAACCAAAGTGAATACAAGTCAGTTTATTTCATTGTGACAGTGCACAGAGGAACAGCTGCATGAAGATGACTCTACAAGAGCCAGTTTCTCTGAAAGATAATGAACGCTTGAGGTAATAGTCTTAACTAGCAGCAAAACCTCTAAGTCCATTAAAATGAGAAGGGATGTGTATTATTGTTGATTAATTTGACTAAAATGCATTAGTTCCTCTTTCATACGTTACACAGCCTCACTTTAAAGCCATACTGCTGCCGTTAGCCACCATATGGCTATAGCAGCAAAACCCTCTAAATGTGCTGAATTGATCAAAGGTTGGTTTCATTTCTTATGAAGTCAGACTTCCACTGGCAAGAAAATTGATGTTTCCTCTTTCAAAGTTACACAATCTTGCTTTACATTTATGTATAACACACCCATGACATCCCTGAACCTGAGCAATGAAGCTGGTGAGGAATCAGTAATGAATGAAAGGAATGAAAGGAAACCCATGCTGGGAAAAATACAAGATAAAAACTTACAAGAACTCTGGTGTGGTGAGGAAGGAGCGTCCTCCCAGGTCCATGGGGTATTTGAACATGAGGAAGAAGTAAAGGTGACCCACCAGGTTCCCTGTCAGTTCATTCACAAAACTGCACAGTATCGGCAAAGAGAAGGTGATTAATCCACATTATACAGTGTTGGGGTAACATGTGCACCTTCAGTTTAACACCTTACTTTGGAATATAGACAAAACATTCTTTACTTTTATAGCACAGTGTGTTAAAAACATAACTATTGAACAGTCTTCAATTTAACTAATTAACAATAGTTACTTACGAGCCTCCAATGATGAAGTTGAAGGCCAGGATGACCCAAGGCAGATAATGTGCCTAGGACAGAGCAACAGAAAATATTAGGAATTTTGGAATATCAATATTGGGATTGTCTTCACAATGAGTAACAGAAAGGCTACACATTCAGGTAGTTACGTGGAATACTGACCATATTATGACAGTCCATTCCATAAAACCATGTTATTTTATGTGTTCTGATCTTACTGTGAAATTCAGTCTTTTATACCCTTAACAACAGTTTACTGTGTAGAAATGTACAATGTCTGATCGAGCTGAAACAGTAACAAGTGTTGGTGATCAAACATGAGGCACCTTGAATCGTGTTCCAAACCAGAAGGACACGACCATGTCTTTGTTGAACTGAGCCCAGACGTACAACACCGACATGATCAACGGGATCATCAGCAGCTGCAAACATAAACAGTATGAGTCCAGGCCAAAAAGCATCAACAACACAGCTGTGTACGGTGTTTTCCCCAATCATTTTAAAGGTTTATTAAAATCCTGGTCACATCAGGATTTGAGGGCTGTATCACAAGGAAGGTTTAGTGGGCTAGCCAGCCATCTCTGGGTATCACTAGCACTTTTGTTATCACTGAAAACAACTGATTCCTATAGGACCCTGACATGGGGAAAAATACATAAGGAAAATAAGAAACTGTTGCTTACATTTCCTCTATGTTTTGGCAGCAGAACCATTGTTAATATACTTTATCACTTATTCATGCACCAAAATGTCCCAGTGGAAAATAAACAGACAATCACTTGACTTTAAATAACTTCTGAACTAGTTAAGGAAACCAAGCATATTTCACACTTAGACCTTTGCTTTTATTATAGCTGGACAGGATAAGCCTGAGCTCACCGGTAACCGTTTTCAATATGCACTACCAGTTATGCTGGATCACCAGTGTTAGATGTAGTAACGCCAGATGACCCAAAGAGGGCACAAGCTGAAATTGCCTCTTGGTACACACTCCTGGTTTGCAAGTTTAATGCTATAAAGCATCAGATCACAAAAGCAGTAATTGCAAACAATTGCTATATGCTTTATATACTAAACAGTGGCCACAATTTCATGTTGTGGTAAAAAAAAAAAAAACACAGGACTCTTACCCGCATGTTCATCAGCAGCCCAGTTATCTACAGCTAGAGAGTCAAGGACTACAATCTCGTGGGTCTTAAGATTACTTCAGCTGGTGACTAGGTTTCCCTTGAGCAAGGCATATGACCTTGGCAGGTCAGACCTCCCACACCTCAATTATTCACCCACCCACTGCCACAGTGTGCCTGAGGTGCCAAAAACTCAACTCTTTTTATTAAAGCCAAACACAATCTTTGTCCACATTTTTTTCTTATTATAAAAATATGTCTGTGGAAATCCAGACAAGCTGACAATCAGAACTGAACTCCTGAGAGAAGGACAGTGTGAGATGTCAGCCGGGCCACAGTGCTGGTGCTTGCATGTGACCTAGACTAGGTTTCTGCTCTGCAGAGGTAGACTGACACTGGGCCACTGGCACAGAGCCACCCTGACATGGCACAGTGCTGCCCAGAGACAGATTGGGGTACAAAAAAGACAGATGAGAGTGAAATGCTGAGGGGAAAGAAACCAACAAAGTGTCTAAATTAATGGTAGAGTGGAACATGTAGAAGGAATGATTTGATTACAGTTTAACAAGTGTTAAAAAGTGGTTGGTGTTTTGCAATGCCAGTTAAAGGATACAATAATGCAGATCCAGTTGAAGAAAAGCATGAAGATATAGTCTGCAGGTCTGCCATCAAACGCCCCTAGACAACAATGTCAAGAAATAAAGATTAGCACGACAGAAAGAGAAGTTAAAATGGCTGCATATGTGTAAATCACTGAGGCCACTAGTCTCACCTGTCTCTAACCGAGTGGAGTAGTGGTAGAGGAAATACAGGTTGACCAGATACAGAAACCCAGTATTAGGGGTTACTGGGAAATACAAGGTGGCTGTCACTGGTCTCCAGAGCTGAAACAAACAGAACAACCATTCATCAAACATAAATGCAGTAAGATGTCAACATAGCTGTGCTTAAGTACAGATCTTCTTCAAGGCTTAGCTTGGAACACATTAACTCTGGCAACGACAGCTGGTATTCCTCTGCAGAGTCTAGTGGTACCTTGCAATTAGATTCAAAAATTTTATTTGATGATAGCAGAAGTCAGAGCAACACGGTGTTTAAGATGCGATGAAAGGATAAAGCATCTTCTGTGTTTAAATTGCTAACTATTGAAAACATCACAAGATGCAATTAGAACATACAGCACTGAACTGAAGTGGAACAAATTACCACTGTATAATAAAATCTGAGTGATTATGTAGTCAATTAATAAAAAAGGAAAGAAATTAAACTATTTAAGTTACTGAATTAAATGATTCAACTGTTTAATGAAGCAGAAACTTCAAACACTCTGGTTCTAGCATCTACAGTATGAGGATTTTGTACTTTTTGTGTTTTATAGCTGTTATAATTAAAAGCCTTTGGGTTTTGGACTGTTGGTTGGACAAAAAAAGTATGAAAATGCCACTATGAGCTGTAGAGGTTTATGATGGGTATTTTTTTCCTCTATGTTTTTGACATTTTACATATTAATAAAAGGTCAGCAGTACAGCTGAATAAATACAAAATGTCAACAGGAAAAAAAAAATCAAACTTTATATATAGGCCTACTGCATATATTGCATATTAACAACAAAATGAATCACAGTTTTAATCACTATGTTCCCTTAAGAGTAATAGCCTACAGCAGGTCACAAGGTAGAGATACAATTTCCTATTCGGTTGTCTAGTGACAAAATAACCCCAAGTAAATAGAATAATACTATAATAAGCTATCTAGCTGCAGCTCTGTGTGTTCCTCAGCGATATCAGTAACCTGTTATTACTGAAATACAATTACTCAAAGTAAAAGTACCGCAAACTCGTACAGTACTTCAGTGCGTGTATTTGGTTACTCTCCACCACTGCAAGTAACCAGCTCAATTCTGGCTATTTTAGCCTTTGAATTTAGTCTTTCAGGATACACATTTCCTGCCCGTCACCTAAACTGTAAAACCTCAGCGTTTGCCTGATGGGTGAAGCTTGCTGTGGCGGAGTAACACGTAGTAAAACACTGCCTTGTGGGGTTTTTCAGAGCAGGAAAGTACCTTTAGTACTACACTTATGTTATATTTACACCTTGTGTCAGTGTTGCTAAATTAAGTAGCATTTGACAGTATCCGGAAGTCCTAACCTTCTACGTCTCGGCCTCTCATTGGCTGTCACACTGCTCAGGCCTGCTCAGAGAGTGCTGTTAGCCACCTGCTAACTAACCGACCAAATCCACAACACAACAACAACATCATTTATCGATCACTCCAACATACTCAGGTGAACTGGACCAATAGAAACTTACATGAAATCTATAAAACACCAATTCCGAGTCCAGCATGAGGTGTCTGAAATCAACCAATCCTAGTTTCCCAATAAGGGGAACAGCAATGGAGGCAGCAAACCAGCACCGGGTGATGAAAGGGATGCTTCTGAACCAGTCCCCGATATCTGACATATTTTCCTATGATTACTGCCCACTTATAATCCTAAAACAAGAACTATTCTTTGAAAATGAAACAGTATCCTCAAAAAAACAGCAAGCCCCTCGCCGTTCTTATATCGCAACCGCTCCACTGCCAAAGTTTACATGACGTGGCTAATCACAGGGAGCTAGCTTTACATTTGACGACGTTACTGAGCTCAGAACAGACACTTCCGTTGCAGATTTTCAAAGTAAACCCAAAGGGACTACTACCGCTGCCGCTAATACCACCAATTAACGATAATGAAAACTTCTTTTTTATCGATTTAAGGCATAGAAACCAACAAATGCATTGAAACAATGGAAAAATAGCCAGACATTTAAAAACAACGACAAATTAAATAGTTTATGAAATAGGAACTATTTCTCATTAACATAACAATTAAATACAATGGACTTGCTGCATATAGCATACATAATGTTAGAAGAAGTGAATGGCTCATATTCTATTTATTAGAGAAAAAACAAGAGGAATTAGTAGTTCTTTTGAAGGACAGGACAGATGTGGTACAGTTACTCAAAATATAAAATCAATTCAAACAACTTGTTGCTAGGAAAATGGGTACTTTCATGAAATGATACCCCCATTGTTAATTGGTTTTAGATATATGTATTTAGAGTAGAGTATTTCTGTTAAAGTAATGTAGAGGTCACTTTATATTAAATAATAAATGCTAGAAAATAATATCTAGAGTACATGGAAATGTGCTTTTTTCTCTGGGCTGGGCTTATTCTTTTCAGACTATTACTCATTAAAATCATCATTATGTTCTTTATACTATGTCGACAATCTTCACTAACTTGACAGTTGATGCAGACAACACTAATGAAGGTTTATCTATTTCTCTTTTTTTTCCCCAGTCCTGGTCTTGTACATACATACAGTACATACCTACAGTACATACCTACATTCGTTCATTCATTTATTTATTTATTTATAAAACGTGATTGTTTCACGCTCTTAGTTTGAAAGACAAATGCCAGAACAGGATGTCTTTAAATGATCTAACACCAACTTCTGTAGGGTTTTGCTTTGCATTATAATAGTACATCCTGTAAAATTTGCAAAGGCTCCCACTTGACCATCCAGATGCAGCCAGCACCAGAAAGAGGCGTGCCAGACACAACAGTTTACTTGTCCTAAACTGCAGACATCTGTGAAGAGTGTTGGTTGAGTCAATGAAGCAGGTGGGCAAATAGGAATATAATTTGGATGTTAGAGAGGGGAGGCTTAAATGTAAATAGTAAGAAGCCTAATAATTACTTAAAATAGAGCCTAATAAAACCTCATGTTCTCACTTCACTTCATAGTTCAGAGAAAATAGATATCTGAGGTTTTACTTTTGTGGGGCCAATTTTGAATTAAAAGATATGGAAATATTTGCTCAGCTAATTCAATACTGCAAATCCTCATACAAAACAATGATGCAATCAGAAAAGAGATTTATGACAGCATCTGCAGTTGGAACATTGTTCTGAAGACACTGTTACACGCACACTGACTAAACAAATATAGAAGACTGGCAGGAGGAAGCGCTTCTGTCACAGCAAGCACTATCTCAGTTAATGGCCTGCTTGAAATTGGTGGGGATTGAGGAGGTTGTTCTGCATTGGTTAAAAACAGCACACTCTAGTGTCTCAAAAAGTGAACAGGAGAAGACATAAATCTGAAGTTATTGATTCTGAATTGTCCAAAAATGTTTTTCCCTTCAAGCTAGAAAGATTAGAGTTGGAAAAACATAATTTGGAGTCAACTGTTACACTTAATTTATTCTGTAAATATGTCCAATCTGCTCATCAGAGCTCATCCCTTGTTATAGATGTGGGAGAAGAACACTAGCATGAAGATGAGGGACACTGAGCTTGAAGCGAGAGAACATCCTTCCTCAGTTTCAATGAGTCACACTTGACACAGAAATAGCTTGGAAGGAAGATGGGGAATATGCTGGCCACAAATCATGTAGGCACATTTTTCTGCCCATAAGCTTCTGACCTATTTTCCTAAAAATCTGCAAATACCATAGTCCATGTTTATTTAAAAGTATATTATAAAAATGCTAAATATGCATATTTGAGCTAAACAATTAAAAGGCAACTGTGACATATTCCTTTTTTTTTTCTTAGCAAGATGGGGGCAGTTTACATTCTGCAGTTAAATTCATATAAATCCCTCCATATATACGGGTAGTATTATATCAGTTAATCCCGCATTTTTAATAATTCTATTTGTGATATCTTAAAATTTGAAAACCTTTAGACCAAATAATGAAAATGAAGCAAAGAAATGAAGACCCAAATGATTTTTCTGGCAGTGTGAAGAGAGCAGTGAAACAGCATTTAGACCTTCATGTCAGGAAGATTTATGGAAAATATAGGCCTCGTTGAGCTTTGAACTACAACTCCATTTATGTTCCACCAGACTCTCTAAGAGAATCCAAATAAACAAGCTATTCTTTGTCTGATAGAGAAACTGTTTTAGAGAACAAGAAGCAGAAAAAAAAGAACTACAACTCCCATAGTGCACGCCTCGGTTTACCTTTTACGTTGTCTTTGTGCGACAAATTAACCGTCCTCAAAACAAAAAACTGTCCAGAAACTGCAGGTTGAGGAAAACTGCTCATGTCAGGGACCGCTGAGCTCCGAACAACACTAAATATTGCTGAGTTTTTATCGCTATTTATTTATTTTTTTTACAGTTTCTCTGATTGTAGCCATTGTTTTGTAGCTAAATTTCCTGAATGTTGCGTTTTCGAATTTCGCGCTATTTGCTCCGCTTGTAAAGAGATTAGCCGGCTAACCCGTTAGGTAGCCATGATACAGTCACGATAAGTTAAGTTAAGGGTATTTTGTCTAAATGTATGGTCTGAGTTTTTACATACGTCGTCACAATGGAAGTTACGGACATCGGAAACAAGGAAGAGGGGAAAGTCTGGCATCGAAAACCAACACCAGGCAAAGGGTAGGTTTAAAGCTCACATTAAATGATGTTTTATGATGCTAAATGATATTTAATAAGTGCTTATGTTCCCGTGATGCAGCGGGAGTGACAGATTTGTCAGCATTATTTTGAAAAATGGTCCTGTGACATGTACCTCGGACCATAAATTATTATTGTAAGTCGACACGTGTTGCATTCTACCAGTACCAACTCTAGTGCACACACTTTAACCTTAGGTGGCAGACCCTAAGTGTGGATAGGTCACTATCTACTAAGCTCCCAAAGGATGCATCATTAGATTTATGTTACTGTGGCCTAACTGTGCGATTGGTAGAAGATTTACCTTCTTTTTTTTTAACAAAAAAAAGTATAACTTGGTCCTTTTTCCTTTATCCTTGCACTATGTCTAGGAGGATAAAGATTGAACATAAGAAATAAATATATAGTTTCTGTTTTACCACACACTTTGAGAACCACCACCTGTCTAGAAGTGTGCATACTGTCTAATCTACCTATTTCTCAAAGGCATCTTAAAGGTATCCTTTGTCTCAGTTAGGTATATAGGCTAAGGCAACCTTGGTCTCAAAATGCCTTTGGGAAACAGGGTCCAGCCAATGAAGAAATTAAATATCAGAATACATTCTAGTCAGTACCTGGGTGTTGACATTGTGATAATTTTAATAATAATAATTGAGCATGAGAGAAACTGTTGCAGGAAAAAGCATAACATTCTTAAGCAACTACTACTATTTTTAGGGTAAATTATAATCACTAGAAAGCAGTGGTGATTTACTGGAATGAATTGATTTTAGTCTACTGTCAAAGTGTGTGTTTCCCCTTTAATGTGTGTTGCTTGTCTTCCTCAGTGTGTTAGTGACGGTGGTCCGCACTGCTCAGCGAGCCAAGATTGTGCGCTTTCTCCATGTGACCTTTGACACCACAGGAGATTCCTTCCTGGCTGGGGACCATCATGGCAACATCTATGTCTTTGACATCAGTAGAAACAGGTGATTGACTATGCTCAAATCTCCCAAAGTAATTTAGTGTTTTAAATGTTTGCTTATCACTTGTGATATATTTCATTTCAAAGACTGGCTATATTAAAATTATGACTTTCACGTGTTTATGGTCTGCTTACTGTCAATACTTTTCAGCATTTTGTCTTAAAAATAGTTAAAGCTGAAAAGTTTCCTTTCTTTTATGACTGTGCTCAGTTTAGACAGAAAGAGGCACAAACATATCTACACAGACGTGGCAGTCATTAAGACATAAATGGGTCCCTTATAATTTAGAGTAGACCGTGACCTCAAAGTGGCCTCAGAGTGGCCTCAGAGTGCTTCCGCTGTGGTCTGATCTTATGCTTTTATTGCCTCTTTCTTGCAATCAGATTTCGTCTGGTGCAGAAGACAGGGCAGGCCTGCACTGCTCTGGCTTTCAGCCTTCGCAGGACCACAGAGTTCCTTGTGGCCCTTGCTGACTACACCATCAAGTGCTTTGACAAAGGTAGGATGGACATATCCACATAACATGTTGTTTTGTTTAGGTTATCTAGACACAAGTTCATTTGGAATGAAAGTTCTTCTTTTGATCTCTAATTCTCTTGTGTTTCATTCTAATTATATTCTTAATTTTGTGTCAGAGAATTGGCAGTCAACATTATCTTTCTTTCAGGTACAGAGTAGTTGGTTAGTTTAACGTAGACCCAAGAGGGAGTGTGTCATCCACTTCTGTCTGTCACTCGCCAGCCACAGTTAACGACAGAATAAATAAACTTGTTCTCTACTACTTGTCTTCCGTTTTTTTTGGACAGACACAAAGCAGCTGGTGAGTTGGATGCGAGGTCACGAGGGAGCAATTTCATCCATTTCTGTGCACAGTTCAGGCCGCTATGCTGTCACCACATCCTCAGACACGGCTCAGCTCTGGGACCTGGACACCTTTCAGAGGAAGAGGAAGCTGAACATCAGGCAGGCAGTTGGCATACAGAGGGTAAACATGCAGACATACTAAGTAAAAACAGCATTTACAAATAGTATCATTTATCACTTTATGAATGTAGTCATTCATCTGAGGAAGATTGTCAGTGTTTTTCTCAAATTTGGGATTTCGTTAATACTATATTTCTAGTAATTTTATGGCCATTTTTGTGTTGCAGGTGTTTTTTCTGCCTCTCAGTAACACCATCCTCAGCTGTTTCAGTGATGACTCTATCTTTGCTTGGGAGAGCGACACACTATTCTGCAAATACCAGCTCCCTGTCCCTGACTGTGGACCCAAAATTTCCTACAAGTCCTTTGCTGTCACGCGGTGAGTATTTCACATTCTGTGCAGCCGTTTATGTGCATAGCTCCAATAAAATAGACATGAAGCTAAAATAGGCTTCAGGTTACGGCTACCTGTAAAACAGGAGTGATATGACAGCCTACACACAACCAGTGTAGACAGCTGGAGTGATTAATATAGTGCTTATCGGTTGTGTGATACATCTCACAAAAACGGAGTCTGTAGTTTTATATATGGATTGGATTTGGATGGACTCCGTTCTGGCCAATACCGATCCTGTGAAAAATGCCCAAATACCGATGCCCAGTATCAGACCGGGACGTCTCTACTTCTTACTTTCGATAAGCAGATCAGGGCTGTGGTTAAGACCAGCTTCTTTTATTTAAGACTTTTAACCAGGGCGAAACCTTTTTTGTCACACGCCGATTTAGAGAAAGCCATCCATGCTTTTATACCTTCATGGTTGGACTACTGTAACGCACTTTATGTTGGGGTATCGCAGGCTTTGCTTCGTAAACTTCAGTTAGTCCAAAATGCAGCAGCCCGGCTGTTATCTAACTCTCCTAGGTATGTCCACATCACCCCGGTTCTTCGCTCCTTGCACTGGCTTCCAATTCAGTATAGAGTTAAATTTAAGACGTTGGTGTTTGTTTTTAAGGCTATCCATGGCCTCGCTCTGCCGTACCTGTCTGACCTGCTGTCGATTTATGTGCCGCGTAGAGCTCTTCGCTCCTCAGAACACTTGTCCCTAGCTGTCCCACGTTCTCGATATAAAAAAATGGGGCGACCAGTCGTTTGCGGTATATGGCCCCAGGCTTTGGAATTCTCTTCCCTTAGAGGTACGGTCTAAGACTGAGCTAGTGGTCTTCAAGTCGGCCCTAAAAACGTATTTTTTTAAACAGGCTTTTGATGTTTAGGCCGTTTTCACCTCCCTCGCTGCTTAATTTGTTGTTGTGTTACCTCCATCTCTGTATGGAATTTTTATAACTTTGTTTTGTATACCTGTGTTTTTACTCTGTTTATGTCTTTTACTGCTTTGGTATGGCCTAATATTTTTTAGTATGGTTTTACTTGGCGATGTTTGTTTTACTGTGCAGCACTCTGGGCTCTCAAGTTGTAGGGTGCAGTGTATTTCTTCATGACTATATTACCCTACACTTCATAATCTCATAAGCACAATAAAAGTGGATCACAAGGCTTCACACTGATATACTTGACTTGTGTTGACAGTGATGGTAAGAGCCTTGTAGCAGGCGGGCGCTCCAACTTGCTTCACTTGTGGTGTCTGGACAGTAAACAGCTTGTAAGGGTGATTCAGATGCCCACACAGGTCCGAACTGTCAGACAGCTGGAATTCCTGCCTGACAGTTTTGACGGAGGAGCCAGCCAGGTATGCAGATGCCAGGACCTGAGGACTGAGATTTGTTGTTGGTTTGTGTGTTTCTGCTCACATGCTTCATTTGTTTCCGTTTTAGTTTGTATTAAGTTAAATGCCGTTTGTTTGAAAGAATCCCAGACCTGGTCTATGTATTTGTGCATGTTTCGTGCCTATAGTCTGTTTTAATACTTGTCTATATGTGTATGTGTTTAACATGTTAACTCATCTGCAGTGTAAATCTGTTGATGCCTTTTTTGTCTCTTTAGACACTTGGTGTATTGAGCCAGGATGGCGTGATGCGTTTCATCAACATTCACACCTGCAAGTTGCTTTTTCACATGGGTTCCCATGACGACGCCATCACCACAGTGGCGGTCAGCCCTAATGGCAGACATATTGTGGCTGTTATGGATAATGGTAGCATCAATGTCTACAGTGTCCAGAGTCTCACACAGGAATTAAACAAGGTAACAGGCAGTTGTGATAACTAGTGTTGGAAAGATGAAGCCTCATTGAAGCATCGAAGCTTTCCCACCATTTGAAGCAAAAAACAATTCATGTGTGGAAGCTTCAAGTGACCACGAAACCGCCTAAGTTACCACAGAAATTTGTACACTCAGTTTATGAATTAATGACTTAAACTTTTCACAAGTGTGTGACTACATGTCAGTGTATGTGTTTACCTTCAGAAATGTGAGTAATGTGTGTCCAGTGCAGTGAATTGTGTAGCATTATGGTTATTTGTAATAGGCTATAACAAAATGAGCACAGCCTGTTTTGTAAAGCTGTCCCTAACACATGTGTGAGAAGTTTCTTTGACTGTACAGACATGGGAGGTGGAAAAATTGTGACTAGGCAGGGAAGGCGGAAAGTAGTCCTTTTTTTTATTTATTTAACAGCTGTTTGTTCTAGGGTCTTTGGGCTCAATCTGTTTTTTTAACACATTATTTCTGCAGCTTTAGAAAAAAAAAAGTTCACATGGAGCAGGGCTACATAAATAGCCTATCTGAGCAACAGGTGGTACAGATGATGGGCGCACAGTTTTGTGTGGTTCAGTAGGAGAAAAATGAAACACCAGCTACATTTCACTCAAACAACACAACATACATTATACATACAGGCATGCAAACTATTTAAATATGATTAAAGGAAAACAAGTATTACAACAACTGATGACAGCACATACAGTATGCATGCGATTTACTTAGTTAAAAATTAAATCGAAATGTTCCTATAATTTCTGTTTTGGTGCTGATGACGTGGCAATATGATGTAAATAATTGCACTGCAATGATCTTCAACACTCCAAACCCACGAAGTTTGTATTCCCCATCCTCTCCTTTTTTAATTCAAACATCCCACCAAGCGCTTTTTGTACCTGTAGCCCAGATGAAGCTTCAAACGTCATTGGTGATGTCACATTTTCTAAACGATACAAGCCATACACAAAGGTTCACTTTCCGCTGCCCCGAATACTCGACACATGCTTCGAAACCTTCCAGCGCTAGTGATAACAGCACAATGATGTGCAAGGTGGCATACGTTATTTTATCTGTTGACAATGACTGTTCTTCTGTATGTTTTGGTGTGTTCATGTTGTGTGTGTGTGTGTCTCTCTGGCTCTCACCCAGCCTCCTCCCTCCCAGGTGGCAGTCATCTCAGGAGGTGAAGCTAATCAGGACTTGTCAAACCTGAAGGTCAAGGTCAGATCAGAGGTAGTTCAGAGACCGGCCAAGAGTTCAGGCAGGCGGACTCAAGTGAAGATACTTAGACCTCCTCCTGGGTCTGCAGCTGAGGATAAAGAGGTAGGAACAACACACCCCAGTGTCCTAACACATTGTTTTTTGTAATAAACATGATTTCTTTTTAAGTGTTCAAAGTGTTTGTTTTTCCCACTGCACATTTGTTCACTTTATTTATGAGTGATGTAAAGTTTGGTTGTCCTAGCAGTCACCTTTCCTTTGGGGATGCAATGAGACTGTCATTTGATACATACGTGTTATGGTTTTGTGTTTGCCTTTGAGTAGAATGAGCTACCAGCTGGTCTGAATAAGAAGAGACTGGTGGCCCTGCTGAAGGCGTTTGGAGAATATCCTACTAAGTACAGGTAAAAATTACTTTCATAGGAGGAAGCTTCATATCTGATAACCAAAAAATACATTCCACTTTTTTAGCACTTTTGAAATGTGTTTTAAAGATTTACATGATATATTTGTGTGTGTGTGTTATTCAGGATGTTTGTGTGGCGGTCTTTGCTGTGTCTCCCAGAGAACTATGCGGCATACAGCAGTCTGAGTGATAAAGGCCTGCACTCAGCCTATGCCACTCTGAATGATAAGTACCCCATCAAAAGTCACAAGCTACAGAGGGGGCTGCAGAGGTCCGTACACTGACACACACATGCTGTATTTCTCAAACACACTTTGATCACAGGATTTTGACAGATTTAAGGTTTGTAACAATACAACCCTTCTGTTTTTCATCCACAGGGTCCTGTCTGCATTGGCTCACTGGGCAGCCATCTTTGGAGAGGTGGAGTACCTTCCCTTGGTGGCCTTCCCTTTTGTCAAGCTCTTCCCGAACAATCCTATGCTCTGCTTTGAGGTGGTGGCCACTGTCATAGGTACTTGTTGATTTTAATTATGGCATGTCATTTCCTCAGTGAATACGTCACTGTGACTCATTACAGTATTGCTTCATTAAAGCTTTGAAAATAGTTTAACTACATTTTTCATTGCTGGTATTATTTAGGTCTCTGAATGTTGAGGCATTATCAGCTTATTAACAATTTAATGAATGTTCTAGCTGAAGTTTTATTGATTTAGATGCTGTTTTACAGTGAACTGGTGTGAGCACTGGTTCGAGTACTTCCCCAACCCTCCTCTGAACATCCTGAACATGGCAGAGAACGTTCTGGCTCATCATGACAAGGAGCTGCTGCAGCACCTGGTGGACTGTGGCATCACTTCACAGGTAGCAGCACCACACAGCTGGAATAGCAGGGTGGACTAGCGGTGAAGTTGCCCCAGTTTATTTAGCATCTCTGTGTTCTCCCAGCTATATGTGTGGCCACTGCTGGAGACCTTGTTCTCAGAGGTTTTGACTCGTGACGAGTGGCTCCGACTCTTCGACAACATTTTCTCCAACCATCCATCATTCCTGATCATGGCCTGTGTGGCCTACGTCACCTGCTGCCGTGAGCCTTTGCTGCTGTGCTCCCAGAAACAGGACTTTGAGGTAACTACACAACCCTCTTCTCTGCTCGTCTCTTAAAAATAAACATCGTCCAATAGTCTGTCAGTAAACCCTTCAGCCTCTTCTCCTCCCTTCAGATTTCCCTCATCCCCTTTACACTCTGTTTCAGTACTTTTTTCACCATCGTAACAACCTGGACGTGGGAGCCATGATAAAGGAGGCCTACCGGCTGATGAGCAACACACCAGATGACATCCATCCCACCGCTATGTTGTCTGACTTTACAGCACTGACCAAGGGCCAGTACCCTGTGTTCAACCACTACCCAGAATTCATAGTGGAATATCAAAGCCGGGAGAGGGAGAAGATAAGATTGCAGGAGATGGAGTATCTCCGCGAGAGGTGAGATAACAGAGTATTAGATAAGTCATAATAACAGAGGCAGAAATTCGTATTTGTTAGGCTAAAATTCATGTTGGGTAGTAAAATTTAGAGTGCGTGGTGAGTGTAGATGCATGAGATGTAAGTGTATATGTGTTGTGTAAACAGGCAGGAGGTAACAGCGCTTCGTGCAGATTTTGTGCGTCGCCAGGCTGAAGAGGAGGCCTATTACACTCAACAGGTAGATGGTTTTTTTCAGTTTTCCAAAACTGGTTTAAAGCAAAGATTTCATGGTAATGTATATAGTTGTCTTGCCTATATAATTTATGTGCATATGAAACACAAGCATGTGATCTAAATTAAGTAAAGTGAATTGCTGTACTTTGATATGAGCACAGGAGCTGCTGCAGAGGGCAGAGGAGCAGCGCAGAAACATCCTGGCACAAGAAGAGGAGAAACTGACACAGCAGAGGGCAAAGTAAAAGCACAAGACATACACAGTTCCACAGTTCAGTTATGGGGAAAACAAAAGATTGTGATTTCTCAGAATTGGTTGCTCATACTGCTACATGATTTGATTTGATTTGATTTATTCTTTCAAGCATGTAAAGACAGTTGATATGTCAACACACATAATTTTACACATATCCAACAAACACATAATCCAATATCAATTTGCTTATACCTAGTACATGGTTGAATGGAGTAGGAAGAAGTCAGACTTATCCAGTCCTACCCCATGACATCATCTTACCATCATTGGTTTGCAAGCAGTATCTCTACATAAATAATTATCTTCTACACCACACAAGTAATATACTAAAGAATTATTACAAAGTGTTAACATTCATACACCACACCCACAATGTTCCATCTAATTAATCATTAAGCCTGTTCTTGCATATATCTTGATTGACACATACCTTTATATTTATGTTTAAACTCGTCAATTCTATTACTATTTTTTATGTCCACACTTAAATTATTCCATAGTTTTACCCCACTTATAGAAATACAAAATCTTTTTTTGGTTGTACGTATACCATGAATTTTTTAATTTAACTGGCCCCTTAAATTGTATCCCCTTCCCTTTCATTAAATAGTTTTTGAATTCCACCAGGTAATAAATTGTTCCTGGCTTTATACATAAACACTGTAGTCTTATATCCCACTAAAACGAAAAAATTTTAACAATTTAGACTGTATGAAAGCTCCATTGGTGTGATCCCTATATCCCATCTTATGCACACTTCTTATCGCTCTTTTTTGTAATATATACAATAGTTGAAGTGAACTTTTGTATGTATTTCCCCAGTTTTCAACGCCATACTCTAAGTATGGTAGAATCAATGAGGAATACAAAATGCGTAGTGCTTTCCCATCCAAAATATATCTAACCCTTGCCAATATCGATATATTTTTTGCTATTTTGTTCTGAACATATCTGATATGAGATTTCCAGGAGAATTTGTCATCAACTATGACACCTAGAAATTTAATTTCATATACTCGTTCTATATTAGCTCCCCCAATTTTCAATTGAGGTTCATTATCTAGTCTGTGATTCCCAAATACCATAAATTTAGTTTTATCATGCTCTGCAGGTTAGCAGCCATGAAGAGAGAGCTGAAGGTGAAGGAGTTACAGTTGCTGGATGCAGCTAGAAGACGCTTTCTCAGACACCAACAGGACCTGAGAGCCTCTCAGATACAAAGGCTAGACCAGGAGATCAGTAGAAAGGTGCCACAGAGACCTCTGGTCTTACATAATATGTCGCTGATAGATTGTTAATGCCTGTTTGTTTAGTCATTTATTTTAGGTATTTCATGATGGGAACAGACAGTATGCAAGAAAAAAGTTCACACACTGTGCAAACCGTTCAATCTTGCTTTTTGCCTTTAAGCTGTTATTGGTTCAGCACCTGTGCATGTCCTATGCCCTTTTGCTGTAATTAAAACAATACTGTTAGAGGATAATCCTGACCACACCAAAAACTATAACTGTTAATTTAAAGCTCAAATTAGACAGCAAGTGCAGATTTAGCTGCAAGCAACATTTAGTCATCATCTGTTTATCTCCAGTATTTAAAAACCTTTTCTCCATGTGTTTACAGCACAAGCTTATGATTGCTCTCCATGAGTGGCTGTGGCATCACTTTTAGTTTTGTTTTGGTTGGTGAAGCAGAATTGAATCACATTAGAAATCTAGGGATGTACTATAACCTCAGCTAAGTCTGTATATTGTCAGGCCGGTTTCATTGGTTTCCTACTAGAGATGCATCTAATAGCTTCCACGTTCTGCCACAGATGGATCTGCGAGAGCGAGAAACAGCCGCAGCAGTCCAGGATCTGGAGGTCAGACAGATGGAGCTGGAGGCTCAGAGGAGACGACTTGAACAGGTGACAGACACCTCACAGTCAACGTCCCTGCCTCCTCCTCCTCCTCTTTTTGTGCCTTGTGTTTGCTTTTGTACCTCAGTAATATCTCCTAGCAACCTAGACCGTCATTTGGAACTGTAATACTATCAAGCTTTAAAATTTAAGACCCCCTTTTTTACTGAGCATTTAATAAATTAAAACATTTGACAGTATAAACAGGTAAGTCAGCAAGAAACACAACATACCTCCCCCTGCAGTTGCAGCCCTCATAGAGACACAATGTTGACCAGTGACAAAAGCAGTTGCTGTAATTGGCACCCTGAGGTTTTTGCTATGCCCTTCTGCTGATATTATAATCTAATTTCTGATCTCTACATTGGCTCCATTACGAGGGACTTTCCACCTTGTAATGACATCACTGCCTGTTTGTCGATTGTGGTAATGCTTCTTTTTCCATAACCGTTTCCTTCAGCATTTGTGGAAGGAGCAGGAGCACATGGGCCGGGAGGTTGAGGAGGAAGTGGAGTTGAGGATGAGAGAGGCAGAAAGAGAGGAGGACAACTACACAGAGCTGGTGCACAGCACAGAGACAAACCTGCAGGTTAGTGACACATTCCAGTATGGAGCCTGTGTGATAACTGACATATGTCAGCACATGATCTCAATGCACTCCTACATTTATCCAGACTCAAATCTTTGGCACAGGTACCTGTGATTTCCTCCTCTTGTATCCGTTAACTCTCTCTACACTCTCAGGCCCTGGAGGAGTCCCTGGCGGAAGCGTGCCAGCTGGGCTTGGAGTCGGACTGGCAGAGAGAGGTGGCAGAGTGCCTACAGCAGGTCAACGCCCAACAGGAGAGGAAGAGGGAGAGACTGGCAGAGCTTCACAGGCAAACCCTGGCAGAGGAGGAGAGATTGGCTGACACCATGAGAGATGTAGCAGGAAGGAAGGTGTGAACAACAAGAGTATGTTTGTCAACACATCAATTAATATGCTGTGTGGGTTTGTCTGTTACATGTGAAATTACTACGGCATCATTTATGGGGTTTTCTGTTCTATTTAAAATCATTACAACAAAATAGCTCCTACAGTACTACAAAATAATTCATATATATGTCATCAAACTGTGGGATTTGGAAAAATATGCTCTTTAGTTACTGTTATTCAGTTAGACAATGACTAATTTAATTTGCAGTGGGATGAAGTGATGAGTGCCAGAGACCAGGAGCAGCGACAGCCCTTGTCTTCAGCAGACAC
>NW_018127913.1:1863507-1863743 GCF_001952655.1 Monopterus albus
CCCCCCTCTATACACACACACACACACACACACACACACACCAGTTTGTATGTGGTCTCTGTGCTGAACTGTCCATTATCCAGACATGAATGTAATATCAGTGTTTGCTCTGTGTCAGATGGCCAGAGAAAGGTGAGGATGATGTCACCAGGTTTGATCAGAGGACTTCCTCATAGACCCAGTGCCACCCCTGCTATTTATGTTGGATCCCACAATACTGGTCCAGCAACCAAACC
>NW_018127913.1:1863758-1866933 GCF_001952655.1 Monopterus albus
GCAGGAAAGAAGCAACATGATGTGTCTGAACAGCAGTTCACCCTCTGAGAGCACCTCCACCAACTGTAGGTCACCATAGATACAGTTGAAATCAGAAGTTTAAATACACTTTAGCCAAATACATTTAAATTCAGTTTCTCACAACTCTTGACATTTAATCCTATAAACATTCCCTGTCTTAGCTCAATTAGTGTCACTACTTTATTTTAAGAATGTGAAATATCAGAATAATAGTAGACATAATGATTTCTTTCACCTGTTCCTGTTTGTCCTTCTTTCTCTGTATGCTGTCAGTCTCCCTGGACCGAGGACGGGCCCAGCTGGACTGCAGTGAGAGAGAACTGCTGAAGGAAATCCGAGAACTGAGACAGAAGCTGGCAGCCAGAGCCAGAGAGGGCAGCTCTGCCTCCTCACAGTCTGTCTGCACACTGTCCTCTGTCTCCCAGTGACCACAGACTGCTATCTGGGTCAACAGTGTCAGAAAAGCATACTCTGATCTCTGAAGTGAGCTAAAACAGCAGAAACACTGACTCGGACAGAGGACAATACAGACTAGCCGCTATTAGTTGGTCCATTCAAACAAGTTGAAGATGACCAACCACTGTTTCATGTAAAAGTCAGTTCCATTATAACTAGTATGTTTCTTCTGACACTACTTAATATATTTAATGTTCATACAGCATTGTCATTTTACACATGGACTGGTTTTTTGTTCTGGATTTTTTTTTTATTTTGATTTTTTTTTTTTTTTTTGTCTTATTTAAAGCCAAATTTGGATAAAATATTTTTTAAAAAGTCTTGAATCCACTTTCTCATTGTCCCTTTTAAAAGAATGCATGCATTATTCCTGTTTTTACCTCCTCTACTGATGGTAGGCTGCGATACAGACATTGTGGCAGTAATTCATTTGTAATGCAGCTCTTTAAACAATTTCACTATCAACTGATCACATTCAGTTACATTTGGAAAATGTTAATGAACAGACCTGTTTGTTTCAGGGTGGTCATTACCAGTTTCTGCTTGTGTCAAG
This sequence comes from Monopterus albus, assembly GCF_001952655.1. Lineage (NCBI taxonomy): Eukaryota > Metazoa > Chordata > Actinopteri > Synbranchiformes > Synbranchidae > Monopterus > Monopterus albus. The sequence continues at coordinate 1,864,789 of NW_018127913.1, forward strand.
ACTAGACACGTTTGTGTATGAAAAGAATGGGCAGAAGACAAATGTTGATGTGAAACTGTTAAGCAGATAAGGGACCGTGTGCTTCAGCTTGTCGCTGCTCAGCCTGGGTTGGTTGACATGAGCTGAAATGACAGCCATCCCCATTCCTGTCAGTCACTCATTCATCTTTTATCTATGCTGACCTGCTCTAAATCACTCTGTCTCAGGACCTGGAAGGAAACCCCCCCAAAAACAAGTCTACCAGTTTTTGTTCTGTCATTCTTGATCTGGTTAATCAAAAACAAGAAAAACACACTTGGTGCCTCAAAGAAATACAGGAAATGTGTCTTGAAGACAAATCTGTCACACGCTATCGCTTACTTACCAACCGGACGAAAGAATATTTGTTACATTTACCCATGAACATCCTTTCCTGTGTAGTTGCGCTCTACATCCTGGATTGGATTGTGAAAGCTCATGTTGACATCTGATATCATGACTTTTGCTCACAGTTCTCACCTGTCATCTCATCACAAGCTATCTTGCCGTGAGCAGGGGTGCGTCTTCCTTATTTTTCCTCCTCCCCTCTGTCTGAACTAGTTGCTCTTTCTTGGGTCTCAGAAAAATGTTATCTCATTCTGGCTCTGTTTGTGGTGATAACTGGGAGGGTGGCACTTGATTTTGAGCCCAAGTTAGCACCATGGATACCAGCAGAGTGACTGTGCTGTGGAACGAGGGGTCCAAAGCTCTGGGGAAGGTGAGACGACGGGTTCAGGACCTCCACATCCCTTCTTCCTATTACTATGAGTTTGCAACCATCAGATCCACATTGGACCTGAGCCACAATGAAAGCGCCCGGCTGGCAGTGGACTCCCTGCTCAGCCAGGGCTTAGAGGGTTACCACAAGGTGCTGAATGCAGAGGGAGAAGTGGACTTTCTGTCAGAGCTGGAGAAGAATTACATCCTGGAGAATGGGACAGATGGCTACACAGGTTGTACATGTCTTTACATATGACTTTACAGGCTTTCTGCAGCCTGCTGTGTTTGGAAACAAAAGACTGATTCATCTGGTAAAAAAAGAAAACTTGCTGGTTGTATTGTTCATATTCATTTATTTTCTGCTTTTACAAAGCTAATCCTGGTGCATCTGATGATGATGCCAAACAGTTTGAGAGCTTGTCTGCCTGCTCCCAGTCTGACACACGATGCCCTGCAGTGTCCTCAGACAGCGACCGTACTGTGGCAGGTTTGAACCCGAGAAGAAAACTTTCATAGAAGCAAATAATTAGCATGAACTTGTCTAACACTAGTGCTGAAGTACAATAATATAATCTCTAACATTATTTTTGTACCTTCCAGATGTGAAGTGGACTGATCCTGTCCCGGGGCAGCCCAGTTTGGAAGTTTATTTCCAGAGTGACAGCAGGACGGCCAGCATGAAAGACCTGGTCAGAGAATTCATCAGAAAGGCTAAAATGGTATGCTAGGAAGTGTGAGAGGGAGAGAATCATTTGTGTTTCTGTAGGCATGAGTGTCCCATGTAAAAGGGAGCACCAGGGAACAGCCTGTAGGTGTGAGGGAATATGAATGATGTCAGCACTTGATCTTGTATACTGCGAGGTCAGATACACTGTGTGATATTGGTCTGTGCTAGTTTTTGGCACAGTCTGACATTTTTAGCGACATGACCGTGTGTGTGCACAGACTCTGGCCATAGTGATGGACAGTTTCAGTGACGTGGAGCTGCTGTGTGATCTTCTCGAGGCGAGCAGGAAGAGGAACGTGTATGTTCATCTGCTGCTGGATCATCTCAACTTGAACCTGTTTGTCAGCATGTGGCAGGACCTCAAACTCAACAGCAGGAACTTCCCTGTGAGTCTGTCCATCTTCTTTCCATCCACCTATCTGCTTGCTATATGCAAACATGAGACACTGTTGCATGTAACCAAAAACGACTCAGCTGAGTTTCAATATGGGCTGATGGCAAACAAAAGAAATGGAAGCTTTTTTTTTTTTTCTTGAAAGTTACAGATTTTACTGGACTTTCTCAGTCACATATTGTGATACACATGGTAAATAAACATTTCACTATTACAGTACAGTAGAAAATCTTAAATATCAGCATGCTGATACTTATCTTTAAGCCTTTGATTTGCTGCTGCCTGT
>NW_018127913.1:1866950-1885925 GCF_001952655.1 Monopterus albus
TATCATGTCTTCCTAGCTGGCCACATCGCCTACAGCCTAGGAATTTTATTTCTGCTTCCACAAGTGATAAACGAACAAATTATACAACTGAATAATTTCTGACTTGTGTGTTTAGAAGCTCTCCGTACGCAGTGTTGATGGACAGACCTACTGTGCCAAGACAGGCAGGAAGTTGACGGGTCAGATTGCCGAGAGTTTTATCATTACTGACTGGACCGAGGTTCTGACTGGCTCGTACAGGTACATGTACACACTAATGGACACGCATTCAAATAGCTACCCTTATATGAATGTTTGTTCTTCTAAGTATATATCTAGTTTATATCTATTCCATGTCCACTTTATCTCTTTTTTGTTCTATATTTAATAATCTAATGAAGTCTTTCCATTGTTGTGTAGATACCACTGTTGTGAGGACATACTGGCATTTTGGGCTGTCTGAGGGTTAAGACTTGGTTTTAGAGTTAAGGGTAGAATTAGGTTTAGGTTAGGGTTAGCAGGTTGGGCATTTGGTTGTGATGGTTGAGGTTAGGGTAACAGATTAACGTGTGTGTGTGTCTGTCATCTCTGCAGTTTCTCCTGGCTGTCCTGGCAGGTCCATCGGAGTCTTGCCATTCTTGTAAAAGGCAGTGCACTCACACCTTTCCATCAGGAATTCCATAGACTTTACTCCAGCTCCAGTCCTGTCCCTGGCTTTGTTACTTCTATCACTGTGCCTCCCACTCTACCTCTTTATACATCACACACAGCCCAAAATGATAACACTGGTATCAACAAGTCAAAATCAAGCCAGACCAATACAACTTGCCACAGGGCTTGGACTGAAGATGCTCAGACAAAAGCAAAAATGATGGTTATATTGAGTCCCCAGAGCTCAGAACAGGAGTGCAGCAAATGTGATAACCAGCACAGAGCAGATATAGGTGCACAAAAACATACTAAACCTCCACAACTGTACCTGAAACCTTTGGTTCAGCCAGGAACACTGCAGAGTGTGTCTGTGGAAAAGCATACTGCTGGCAGTGTCTCCACCCAGCATGATGTGCAAACATATGTGGGGCCCCTGGAGAAGAGTAAAACCCAGATCCAGAGTGCTTCGAACCCTCTTGGTCAGAATCACAGCTCATACATTCAGTCTCAGCTTGTTGGCCTTACCATCAGCACCGCAGCTGAGAAGAATGCAAGGGGTCAAGTGTCCAGCCCTCTACACACTGACCACCCCTCACATGGACTGCACAGCGCTCTACGTTATCAACCACCTTTGAAGAAGGATTCAGATCTTGCTCAAGCAGCTATTAAAAGAGTTTACTTTGGGCAAAAGATTGGAAACGGACTAACAAAGACTTCATGGACTGCTGCAGGCCTAAACACACAAAGAGAGCAATGGAACTACTCCCTAAATTTAAAACCAAAGGTGGAACTTCAGTCTAATAATCCCAAACTACTGTCTAATTGTACATACCAGACAGGCCTGCAGGTCCCCTGTGGTCATTTTAGAGGACAAACATCTGGGCTGGAGACCAAAGTGTACTCTCTAGGATCCAGGAGACAGGACCGATGCCTGAGGCACCACCAACCCCTCCACCAGTCACACCCAACCATAGGTACTCCCAGATTAAAGTCAGCATCAGCATCAACAGGAGCTCTTTTTAATCCTCAGCTCTACATGGACTCCTCCAAGATGTTCTTACCAGGTACAAGATGCAGGGTGCATCCACAGGCCTACACCTCCCAGCAGGTGAAGCCCCCTCCAAGGCTAAACTGGATGTCACACTGTCACATGGCAAGACCCAGACCAATGGCGCGATCCAGCTCCTTTGCCAGCACTTATGAAATGGTACAGAAGAGCTGGGCGCCATGTCATAGTAACATGACATCATAGGGAAGGAGCAAGAGCACGACAGGATCGAATCTAAACATAAGGAGACCCGACAGAAATATACAGACTGCGAGTAATGTAACCTTTGATTGTACAAATGTATTTGCCCTCATACGCAGGAGGTCCCACCCTAAGTATGTTCCCATGAAATATACAATATATTCTACTGTGTATAGCTCATTAAATTATATACTAGGAGACAAATGTACTGTTACATGTGCAAAATTATGAATTAAGATAGATGGGAGCTATTGCTAGAGCACTGAGCCTTGTGTGTTTTGTGTATAGCATTTGGGGGGTAAATGACAGGTACAGCATATTGTTTTGTTTAAAAAAATAGTCAAAGCTTTTGGTTGGACATGTTTCTAAACCTGAAAGAGCTTCTAAAAAAGACAATATTTTAGCAGAATGTTTGAGGCGATTTAGTCGTGTTTTCAGTTATGAGCTAATTGAGCTCAGGTTGAGTGGAGTCATGCTGGGAGTTATGTGTTGTCACCATTCAGTAATGAGACAAATTATACACAATGCTCCACTGTCCTGATGATGGAGGTGGAGTGAGTCAGTTTGTACCTGTATAGCTGTGTAACAGGTGTGTTGGGACTTTTATTATCCATGTAATACACAGGATACAGTATCTGCTGTGAAAATGGCTGGTTTGTTATCAGCCAATAAGTTACTATGAAACGGTTTACAAGAATTCAGCTGCAAAAACCACAAAAACTATAAGAATAAATAATTTGAATGTTTTATGAAATTTTAGGCAGAACATTAAAACATGAATTGTATTTCACACAGTATGAATCGTGTGTCTGTTGGACAACGTTCCCTGGGTACTTGCATTATACTGAACGGAGAGATGAACATTAAAATGTCTAATACTCATAAAGAGTAAATTAAATGAATATTTTTAAATATTGTGCATGTGCTGGTATGATTAAAAGTTAGTATTTGACCTCCAGTAGTGAGCTCCACACAGTGAGGGCTTGTATCAGAGTGGGCCAGCCAACTCAATGTGCACCTCCGTGTTTAGGACTTCAATCTGGCTTCAGTACATTCAGTCTGTTTCTTTTGTGCTTTGATCGGACCACTACTGGGACTGAGCATCAGGACTTTGTGTCCACCTGTGCCTGCTGCTGATGTCTGTCAGTCTCTAACACTCCAGTCAGCAGGATCTTGTTCCACCAGCGCTCTCTGAAACTCTGCACACACACACTGGCCAGACTTTCCCCGTCCTGGTAGTCCTCCCTCATCTCTGGGATCAGGTCCCCTGACATCACCTGCAAGATCAAAGAGAACCTGAATTGTACAAAAACAATCCACTGACTTTAACTCAGCCACTCACCTAGTCTAACACCTAAACTGTTTTGAAATTCAGGCTCTGACAGCATGTGTTCAGAAAACCAGGAGTGTGGCCTCACCTCAGTGAGAGCCTGCAGTGTTGTTTCTTTGGGATTTAGCTGCTGTAACACCTCTTCTGTCATCTGTAGGACGTTTTCATTACGCTGCAGCACAAAGGAGGACTGCTGCTGCCGAAGGACTGTCAGCAGGAGTCTGAGAGAGTCAGAAGAAATGAGATATAAGAATCTGTATTTCCCATTTCCATTTAAGCTCTTCATAAAGACAAAGAAAATCTCTTAAATGTTTATCTTGTGTGCCTGTTTAGATACATTTGTGGGGACAGGAAGTCATTCGCGAGGACCAGAGGCTGGGCCCCACAGCTAATTCGTCAAATTTTACAAAAATGATGGGGCGTAAGGTTAGAGCAAGTGTCGGCTTTGGTTAAAGTTACGCAACCAGCAGTTCGGCTTAAGGTTAGGGCAAGATTCCTGGAAATGAATACAAGTCTGTACAGACCCTGTAAGTGACGACCGCAAGGATGTGTGTATGTGTGCGCTCATGTGTGAGCTCAGTGTTTACAGTAACAAGCTGTACCTCGTCCTGATGAAACAGGTGCAAGCTTTTAGCCAGATTCTGTCTTCATCGAGCTCCGCTGCCTCCTCCGGCTGCTCCTCGGTCTCTTTCTGCTCCGCTGCTGATTCGGACCTTTTGTAAGAACAGGGTCCTAATAAAGGTAAATACAGCAAAGCACATCAGACCACGAGGGCAAATTGTGATCAGCAACTCACCTGGATAATTGGTAAGTGAGACAGAAATGAAATGAAGCCTACCTGTGGTTCTGCCATCCTTCAGCAGCTGTAGACACATCTGGCCCAGGCTAAACCAGTGCCAGGGGCTGAAGGGCAGCAGGCTGCACAGCTGCTGCAGAGATGACATCTTTGATCTTACGGCTCCAAAATGATGGTAGATGCTGACCTTTAGTAAATGTTCATACATCAGTTACATAATCAGTCATTACATTTCCACAGAATGACGATCAATGAGCAAAAGGAGGGAAATGTGTAACAGTGTGTGTGTGCGTGTTCTGGCTGTGCTGACCTTAAGCAGCAGGAGGCTGGTCAGGTGACAGGTGTTGGAGGCTTGTTTGCTCTGGAGAGATGATGGATCAGTTACTACTGAGGTTTGGTCTTTTTCTAAGCCTAAGGCTTTATACTGACTTCTTCATGTCACACAGAACATTTAATCAGCTCTTGATCTGTTATGTTTTTAGTTCACGTGTTGAAAACTTTCCAAAGATGCTGCGTTTGTGTGCTGGTGGTAAACTAACATCCACAATTTAAGAATCTTTTTCATGACTGTGTTATACTTTAAGAAGTGGTCACAAGTTTTAAACATATTTCTTACATTTAGAGCATATTGCTATACTTTGTGTACATGCAGGGTGGCTGATTCTACGCCAACAATTTCTTAAATTAAAAATTAGCACCCATCAGTGGCACCAGAGTGGAGTATGTCAAAACTGTGTTAGGATTACTACTGGTCTTCTATACTAATACTAGTGTAGGACAGTAAGAGCAAACAACAACATTTAAACAAAACAGCAATCAGTGTAATTAATTTAGCTTTTTTGTTTTTTCCCCACAAGGACAGCAGCTTGTTCCAGTTCCACTTACTGTTCTGCATTGAAAACCTTGCAGGAAAAGATCACAGAAGAATTACCAGTAAGTCAACCAAGTCCAGCGCCTTGTCTCTCTGTCCCAGTTTGGTGCAGCATCTGGCCATCCCCTCCAGCACATCTCTTCTGATGGTCAAGTTCTTGTCAGCGATCCACTCCAGGCAGCTGGTGTACGCTTCCAGGGCTTTCTATATCCACCACACCGTGAGAGCAGAAACACATCAAGGCTTGTTAACATCACACTCCTCTAAGTGGCGAGAACAAAGGCTGGCATGTGGCAGCAGAGGCCAGTCAACCCCAGGGTTGTATTTGGCTGAGAGCAGAGCAGGTTACACCTTTATTTAACATCTCCATAATTTAATCTAGTTTGAGCTCATGGAGAGTTTCAGTGTCATATGGACCAGATGTGTTTTCAGAGAGCTTTCTATGGTGTCAGGAAATGTCTTTTATGAGACACTGTGACTGTAAGTACCAAATACATGGCGGGTAATGACAACTCAAATAAAAATGATTCTTCATGAGGTTTGTGGAACCAAGACTGAGCATCAGTCATGTGCGTTTTGCTATTAGAGAATCATAATAGTATTTATTTGAAGCATTTGGAGTTGGAGAAGACTGACTCAAGTACATGACTGTTTAATTACCTGATAGTCCCCCTGTCTCACGGCCAGGTCACCTCTAAACTTATACACCTTCTGCTTCTCCAAAGAATCATCTGTATCAAGAGCAGCGCTGTCACAAAACCACTGCAGAGAAACCAGAGGAGACAAGATGGCAACGATTTTACAATCTGTACAAACTGTCAGCTCGTCATTGACTGATACAGACTTTTACCCAAACATATAACAAGACCTTTCATCCAGAAACTAACATATTACATATTCAGCAAATTAAAAGAACTCTCACCTCTGGTTCACACAGCTTGGCGTCGTAAGAAGACAGACACACACACACTCGGTCTGTGGCCTCCGAAAACACAGAGTCGTCAAAGGTGCTTCCTAATATCTCCATCCGCAGCCCAAAAACACGGCTAATTCTCAAACTTTAACAGGAAAGCGTGTCCTAAAAGCCAGCTAACAACAGCACAAATGGTGCACCCTCATGATGAGTCCCAAACTGTACACGGCACAAAGACAACAATATCCAGTGACTATGGTTCCGGGTAGAAAGGTTCCGACCGATGAGGACAATGACCGAGTGACACGCAACAACACGAAGAGAATAAATTGTTCAAATACATCTGAACTTTTATTTCATCCGTCCTCTTATACATATTAATATAATGAAAGGCAGGTTTGCATGTATTCCCACTAAAAAGGTAAACCCATACTGTTCATTAAACACTAGGATAATTTCTAAGGAATCAGAGGAAACACCAGTAAATAACATTCAAACAAAAAAGGATGCAAATACAAGTATTTCATATCAGCAAACGTTTATAGAAAATATATGTAGCCACATAAAATGTTTTAAAAGGAAATGGAACTGACACTTTTTATGTATTTTTAGTTTGATTTTTTTCATAGCAGTCAACAAAAATGTAAAGCTTATTCACTTGCCAGCCATCTGAAAAAAAGAGTTCATATTTCAGTATCTGTGACTTTATTATAAGCAAAACAAACAAAAAAAAAAGCAAGCAAAGTCTCACAGCAAATGGTTTTAGTGTTGTGATTATCATATCCAACATATCATGAATTACAAATTAAGAATGTACTGATACAACTCCTAGCACATTACCAAAATATTATATAGGAAGGCACACAAGGCCTAAAGTATAGAGTAGAAAAAATACATTTAAAATTAAGATGTTGCAGCTGGTTAAAGCCAGGAACTCCGTTTTGCTGTAAGCCAAAATAAAACATGAATTTCTGTTACACTGCACAGATGAAATTTAACTTCTCATTGTCAGGCTTGATGGACCACAGACCCCCGTTTACTGCCATGGCAGCACTCGTGTCACATTCGTCTATTTTTTTCCCTGAATCCCAGTGAGTGTATTCTAAGCGATGATCATCGACCCAGAACCAGAACACCAGAGTGCAGCTGTAGTGAAGGCCCAGCCACACGAAGGGAGTGTTGGCCTGCTTGGCCTCCAGCTCGACCCAGCCCTGGCTATCTTCATTAAGGATAGAAACCAGGTCCATGTTGCGGTCCCTGCAGTAGTACAGGGCATCTACCCACGTTTTGTTCTCTTTGATCAGCTTCCATCGTAAATCTGATAAATCCAGAGAAACATTTTCAGGTGAAACAAAACTGAATGCTGGTTGCATGTGGACAAGCAATTCTGATTTGGGTTAGAGTAAACTGTTATTTTCTGTCAGAGGGGCAATCATCACTTCAGAATAAAAACTATTTTGCTGGCATGACATAAACCATTATATTTAATGTTCTAAAATTCATTATTTTAGATTTTATACTACAAAACAAAGAAGAGGATAAGAGTTAATGAAATGGGAGTGAAGAGAAATTGTCATGAATCAACCCTTCCCCTGTGTGATCTTCTGTAGCCATCACTTGATAGGAAATGTGTGATGACTGCAAATAACATATTTCAACTGATATTTCTTAGGAAAGGCAAATGTCATCTCCCCAATAACAAACAGAATGCTACAGCTGGCTATACTGTTTCATTTTTTTTGTTTTGTCCCCTTTAAAAGACACATTGTTTTTCACTTGTTTCACATGGCTTTGTAAATGTTTGTGTCGAATAATACAAAGACTTGCATTTGCCTGGACAAGTAGTCTACACATAGTGTGTTGTATGCATCGTTTTTAGACTTGTGTTTGGAAATCTGAAGTATTGTATTGCAATGCAACTGGTTGTTGCTTACAGTGATCATATCTTTATGTGCACTTTGCCTGTAGATGAGACTTTTCAGTGATATAGCTGTGTATCTGTCACTATCAAAGCGGCCCCTACAACAATATTTATCATTGTAACCTGCAGTACTGGCATTTCCCACCAAGCAAGAGCAACCCATGTTGTGAATGAGAACGTCTGTTGTACCTTTTTTTGTGCCATAGATCTGCACCTCACACAAAACAACAAAGTCTGAGTTGTGTTGGTACACAGTAACATAGCGGCCCAATATTGGTTTGCCATCACATATAAAGGTTTTGTTTGTTCCAGGATTGAAGCCATGGAGGGTTGTACATCTGGAAGAAAGCGTTCAGTGCAGAGAGGGAGAACCAAGAGTGATGTCTGATTGAATCTTAACAAACAGCATCATCAACAGCCAGTTTCTTTTCACACCAAAACAATCTTGCTATTGACAGTTGGGACCGTGAAAAAACAAGGCTGAATTAAGGTAAATGGTAACATTTTAAGACAGCATGGTCCTGCTAATTTATTGAATTTAAATTAGACAGTGACCCTGAACGCTCAATGCACTGCAACGTTCCACATAAAAGGTGATAGACAAGAGAGGAAAAAATGAGTCAACAAAGATTTAAAACAACCTTTTTCTTTATTAAAAGCCCTAGAAACTAGTTTGTCATAATGTAGACTGTATTTGATATTTTATTTAATATAATTAATACAGTTGGTTAATCTTTAGGCATTGTTTAGTGTGTCAGTATTTGGTTGTGTTCTCTTTTGCCGCATTTCATTCTTTTGATAAAATGCTGTGCACGTGTGATCAAACTGGTGAATATGGTTCTGTCCTTTGTTTTGTTCTGTCTGCTTCCATGTGTTTTCTTAAATTGCAATGCGCTGAGCTCTCAGGGCCGCTGTACTTGAGCTACTGTACTTCACATGAGAGTTTACACTTTAACTGCTCTTGACTAAAGGACCAACACTAAGAACATGGAATAAAATTATATTTTTTGTTAGGTTTCAGCACATCCACTATGTTTAGGGATTAAATCTGACAGGTATCATTAACTTTCACTCTATAAAATAAAGCCATCTGATGGAGCTGTGGCTCAGAAATGTCACTTGACAAGACCAAACTCTGCTCTATTGTATATGCAATTTATAATCCCTGAAATAAATCATGACTGTGCTATGTGTGGCTCCAGATTATCTAGAGAATATTGGATATGCTGAAGCCTGACAGATGCAACATTATGAAACAGAACTTACTCAAAGTAATATGAAGGTATTACCGTTTGTTGGCGGTGCCAGTCTTCTCAGATGAGTTCCCAATGTAGATCTCAGCACTGCTCATCTTAATATTTTTTTGGTCTGTGTTGTATAAACTGATACAGGAAATTTCATATAGACCCAGCAGATCAATTCTCCACCAGTCATTGGCTTTGGACTCAGAACATGTGTGAGAACAACTTTTAGTATTACCGTCAATAGCTCTGTCAGAGCTGTAGTTGCGTGTGTGATCTGAGTAGTCTGAAGTCTGAAATGTCTCCTTCCCTGTCAGTGTCAGGATGCTTGCATTGCACTTGTCTGTACATGATAACAGAAAAAAATATCAGTTCAGAAAACTGGCCCTGACATATTTAGCATAAAATGATATTATACTTTATACATGACTTGAGAGAAATTAAACTTTGTGTAAACATGCATTTAGTATCAGAGTCTGCACTTGTGAAATGTGAAACAGCAGAGTGATATTAAATGATGTGATAATAAAAATCCTGTTCCCATTTGAATTTTTGATGTTAGTCATGTCAAAGCTACTGGCAGTTATGATATTACTGCATGGTAATACAGCAGTAGGCACAGAATCCTCATCCTTCAATACACAGTCAATACTTGTCAGAATCCTCTTTATAAATAATTAAATTGATTGTGCTCAGACAACAACACAATGAACTATTTTATTATTTTATCCACAGGTTAAACTTTTGCGAATTAGCCTTACATCTCATTCTGTGTATCAGTCATTTCAAACCAGAGCCATTTCTGAACATCTTGTGGTGAGATCTTAACCCCCACCGAACCCAAACCCCCTGGGACATGACTACACATACTTAGCTATCAATTAAAACTTTCATTTGATAATAAAACACAATATGACAATAAAAACATAACTATTTTCAGGAAGGAACCTGTCACAATGGAGTGCGTAAGCATGTTGTTTAAATAGCAGCAACAGCAGCAGCAAGGTGGTTCTACCTACCTGGTGATTCTATAATAGCTCCAGGATACTTCTCAATAACACCTATAACACACACAGAACCAAACTTATCAGGACAAGAACCAACCAGAAAAGGCTAGCCTGATAACATTAGGCCTATCCAAAGCAAGAACAGGGCTTCGGACCAACATTTCATACTTGTGGCACTGGACAGAAAGTCTTCACCAGGATGACTGAAAGACAGCCTATGTCACTACACATGAGCTGTAACCCATTTTTTAATATGTAATGTTTTTAAGTCTTCATCATGTGAGCCATCCGAATTAAAGGCTTTATAATCTATTTCAAGAAGAGTGCCTTGGATTTCTCTCGTCTTTTCTCATCTTTTTGGTGTGGGCAGTGGTTAGCATTGTCGCCTCACAGCAAGAAGGCTCTGGGTTCAAGTCCCGGCCAACCCGGGGCCCTTCTGTGCAGAGTTTACATGCATCTTAGGTTGATTGGTGACTCTACATTGCCTGAGTGTGATTGCGTGTGTGGTTGTTTGTCTAGGTGTACACTGCCTCTCACCCAGTGTAAGCTGGGATGGCTCGGAGTCACTGTGGACCAACACATTTGACAGACGTCTGTCTGTTCCATGAGACAGGTGAGTGACAAATATCAACATGGTGGGGAGAGTTCGCTTGCTGGCTGTCCCAGCCACGTCTACCTAGCATTTCTACTGGGGCAGCTACTCTTTTTTTAACATTTGTTTATTTTGGTTGCAAAATGTGAGTGATCACTCATAATCTGGACCAGAGAGTCAACTGTTTCCCTTCAAAAAAAAGTGTGAGGCCCCTTGTGGTTCGGGAGCCCCTATGCCATTGTTTGTTTCCCATAGATAAAAACGACTGTTTGAAACATCACTAACATGCATGTTCATAAAGTGAGGTACTTACCAATCGTAAAGATGACCAACACACTCCACAACATCCTTCCTGTGGAGGAGAAAATACAGCAACATGAGCAGACTATAGGGACAAGTTAAATGTTTGACACAAAGACCAATTCATTTAGAGGACAAATTAAGCTTTCCATAAATGTATCCTCTTATACCTAAGAGGAAGAAAAGACTGTGAAGAAAAATGGACAATTTCAGCTGCAACCTCACTCACCTTGTCAGCCTTTTTCTCTCTCCACACTGATTTCAATATGATACCTTCTCCCAGCTACAGCTGTATTTGTACTTACACCTTCCCTTCCCTAAGGTGCCTACACAAATACACTAGTCCCAGATAACATAGTCTTTCCTGGCGGCCTCCCAGATTCCAGGTAATATTTCTATAGTTAAAGCAAATCCTCACTAATATTTGCATCTCTCAATATGTACATGCTCTTCACATGTACATATGTGCATTATCTTGACAGCAGCTTCAGCAGAGGAGGTCGTGTTTCACAAGTTGCCTTATTTTAATATACAAATATATTTCCCTTGTTCCTGAGTGAAGTACTGTTATTTGTAGGGGAACTGAAAAAGATTTTGAATATTGGTTTGATGTCACATGTAAAACAAGTACGCTTTTGACAGGCTTTAAAAAATGACATACTGTATATGTCAACAGCTGACACTGTCATTGCTGGTTTAGTCAAAACTATTAACTATTAACAGTAAGAAAAAAATTAGGAACTGTTCCACAAAGTCTCTCATCAAAGCAATTATTAGTCAAATAACTAAGAAGGAGCTCAGAGGTAATAAATGGTGACTGGTGTGGTTTTAACAGGACACAATGCGGTACTTTCTGCTCTGCATCTGCATTTAGTCCAGACTGGTTCATATATCATGTTTATTCAAATCAAAACATGCAAACTGCTGCTCACAAGTGCACATCTTTTCAACAAAATTTATTGGGTTTGTCCTCAAACAAGTATAAAATATAATCTTTTCTAAATCAAGCTAAAATAGCTAAAATCAAGCCAGAGCCTCAATAACAGCTGGGATTTAAAATTAACATTGCACATGTTGTCTGCCTCACAACTGATGACTCCAGGGCCCACAATGGTTCTTTTAAGCTTCCTAAAGCAAGCCTGTAGAGGTGATCACACGTACAGTACGCGCTGTGTTTAGTCAAGGTTTATGACAGATACTTTCAGGTTTGAACACATTTCAGATGCACAAGCCGAGGCCAGCAATATCGTAGTGAAGATTCAGATGTTAGTTCCCTAGACACAGAACAGCACTTTGTTGAGAAGTGTGATATATGTTCATGACCAAACAGAAAAATTATTTTGCCTGCAGAAAGTCCAACCTCATGAAGTCAGTTTAACTCCCAGAATCAGGTGTACTAAGTAAGGCGTACCAGGTCACGGTGGATTTTTACAGAACTGAAATCACAGCGTATTTTAAAAAGCCTGGGTCTAAGGGACTAAATGTCACTGAAAGTCAGTTGTAGCATCGTTTTAATTTGGCACAATAAGTATCACTTGTCTTTAAATGAACACTTACCTATTTATTAAGGTAGTGTAAACAGTTAGATCATTGTATTCCTCCTACAGTATCTGGGTCTACGGAATCAACCGTAACTAAATACATGTAAAACAGGTGTGGAAATATAAGCTGGCACTGAAGCAGGAACAAAGACAAAACTGCTGAATTAAAAGCAAAGCACAGCCATTAGAAACAACAATTTAGGGTTAAAACTGTCAGCAGATAAAATTCAAAACAGAAACAACAAGGTGAAAATATCAGTGTAAATAAGAGAAAAATATACAAACAGTATATTACAATTCTGACAAGGTATGGTTGTTTGTTTGTTTGTTTGTTTTACCCATAGCTGGCTGCTGTACAGTGAAAACATCTGTATCTCTGATTGTTGCAAGAGACATTCAACCGACTACCTGTCTAAATACAGAAAATGAGCGAGGACTACAGCAGAAGTACAGCGAAAGATACAGATGAGACATATAAGCATTACAGACAGCAAGTAAACTACTCCGGCCACGATGTTAGCTCTTAGCTCTACCGCACAAGATTAAGTGAGACACACGATGAATGTTGGACATAAAATCACAACTCGGAGAAAAGACACGCCAACTCAATTGACCTAATATTTGAAATACGTGATTTACTGAATACAGATTAGTACCAATAATCATCATTCACCTGATGTGGAGGTAGAGGTAATATTACCAGCTCTGTCACATAATGGACAGAAAATTACTAAAGAGTACATTAAAAAAAAAAAACAAGGGTGTCCTGACGTTGTCTAAAGTATGGGTTAAAACACTGGATCCTACATTTTCCATAATGCAACAGATGTGACTTTTATTAGAATCTCCCTCCAGAGTCACAGAAAACATTATACTGAGTAGTCCTCCTCATGACAAGTAAGCTGGACTTCCAGTGTCAATCTGATGGAGCGCCCCTTTAAGCTGTGTTGCTTTTACATCATTTTTACCAATATTTTTACCAGAAGTGTGGAGCCTCAAATTTTGACACACAAGCAAACATTTCTTTGCAAATTCCTTCAACTAAGTGCATGTCTTTTCTATCGAGTTCTGATTCTATATATTTTTTGCAACCAAAGTTACAAAAAGCCACTGGGCTGAACTCTAAAACAGATTCTATTTCAAAAACACTACTCTACTGTACATACTGTATGAGTCCGTATTGTTAACAAGCCAACCACTGATGTCTGGACATAGTTGTAATGACACCACTTCATAGATAGAAACATATAAAACCATTTCAAATGGATGGACTATAGTAAAGAAAGAGCACACTGTAAAAGACTGGGCTGGATACTTAGGGCAGGATGAAGCCTAACCTGTGTGGACTGATACAAGCTAGTTGTAGAAGTTAGCACGACGGGATTCAAGGATTCAAATGGTTACAAATGGGCACAAAATGGCTGCCAAATAATGATTACAACTGTGGTGGTAACACTTTTTCAAGCAAAGGATCCTTAAAATGTTGCTCAAATGGAGCTAGCTAATTGAACGAAGCCTGTCCAAAACTAATGGTGAGAGGACCCAAATAAATGTTTCTAGAACCAATGATTCACAAAAGTATGAAAACTGTTTTGAAAAGAAAACAAATCCATGTTGCAGCCAACTTGGCAATAAAAAGTAACTGGTCTGTGCAAGCAATTCAGCCCACATTAGGCTTCTACTGTGCCGAGTATACCAACCCAAAATATTGTATGTACACAATGAGCAGCTGTTCATCTTGGTTATTGCATGCAGTATTAGACAAAACATATACCCTAACCATTGTGAATTTGTTATTTGTCACAGCCAGGCACTTGACACATTAGGACTAAATGGTTTCAGCTACCTTCGCTAGCTTACGGCCAAACATGCCAACATGTATGTGACAAGTGCTTGGTGAACAAATACAATAAAATTCAGAACACCGAGGAGTCTGTTTAAGGACTCAAAACAGAAGTTTCCATTGTCCTCTTCAGAGTATCTAGGCATCTTTTAGTGTCAGCAGAAAGCAGATACCAGCCATGCATGACACCTTAGCTTGAACAGGCCTCTCTTAAGAATCACGCAACGATTTTTGATTTCCAAATCATTCACACATTCTCTCATCATCTTCTGTCGAGAGATGGTGAAATTCTTTTCAAACAAGTATAAGGGCCATGTAGGCACATAGGTTGATTTGCAAAGCTTCAGCAGAGTCTCTCCCCTACCAGTGAAGAAGTGACAGTTCTCAGTCTATTGTCCTGTCATGTTAATGCAGTAAAGCGACAAGAAAACACTTAGAAAGAGGAGTGTTATTTGGTAGATTTCCCAGCACAGAGTTCCCTCTGTGCTGCTTCTTCAGACATCACATGGAACTCTGTGCTGCTTCTTCAGACATCACATCAGTTCCTTCCACAAGAGAAAGTGATTGTTTGAGAATAACTTTTTAAATTTTCTGAACAGATTCAGTCTTTTGAAGATGTCCCTATAGCCCCGTCTGTCTGTCTGCATGTATTGGAGACAAGAGAACATGAGACAGAGAACCACTGATAACATTTTATAGAAACATGTGTTGGGAAGTGCACGTTCTAAGTTCTAGACAATCGTTTTAGAAAAGTGAGCTGGAGGGGTAAGGAGACAGACAGCGGCAGCAGAGGAGCGATCGGAGACAATTCCCATTATTTAAAGCAACAATACAAAACATAATGACAAAAAAATAAGACATCTTTTCAAAAGGAGAAATGATTAAAAACAAGGCTCAAACTGTGCCATTTAGTCAAAGAAAGCTGTGAGTGATTGTTCTGCTAGTCGTTTTGAGCCATATAAACATCCAAATACGAAACAACACGTAGTATTAGAAAAGTGGATAAACTGGTAATATTCCACCACTTGAACACACACTAAGGATAAAAAGGCAAAATACTGGTTCAGTTAGTCATACAAAACAGATTTGGTCTCTCAGAGCCATTTCATGGTATAATAAGAGATTAAGGTGCCAAATCAGATTTTAGTCCACTATGAACACGAGTGGACCAAAGTGCATTTTTAAAATTTGGGTGCTTCACGTTTTTCTCATGAGTGCAGACTGGAGTCAAATTATAATTTGAAATACTGTTAGACAGTGTTTCTTAAAGTACAGGTCAGTCCTGTCAACCTGTGGACTGATTAGCTATAAATGTGCACTAGAGTTGCAGCTGCTGCTTACATCTATGTGGTTACATATCCACATTGTAAAAATTCAGTCCATCCATTCTATCCATCAGAAGGCCACCATGAGTAAACTCTAAGTGCAACAATGCGGCACAATTGTTTCTGCTTCTCGTCATATTTCAGTGGAACCAGGTGTCACAGTGGCCATTATTTAGTTCACCAATGGTGTCTTTGCCTCAGGCTGCAGCTCACTGCTCAGGAGACAACACATTCAACTTTGGCACAACAGCCTCATAACATCTAAATCTACATAGCCCCCTTTAAAAAAAAATCACAGGATGAATTCTATCAAAATGTGAAAAAGTTATTTAAAAACATTAATAGCAGTGCATATTAAACACATACTGTGGCATTTTTCCATCAGATCTGCAGGTGTTTAGTTAAAATCTATAATACTAATATTAATGAGCAAAGAGCTGCTATATAGGGAAGACTTGAGTAGACATCTTGTGTTATTTAAAAGCATCATGGCATTGGCATTCATTCAGCATTAAGGTACTTTTTCACCTATCATGTTAGGTCTTTAAAGAGATAAAATGGCTGACCTGTAATGTCATTATTAATCCACGTCATCTCAAACAACCTGGTCTATGCAGTGATCTTCACAGATGCTAGAAAAACAAGACAGTGTGACATGTAAAAGTAACCAGCTCCACTAACAGATGTCGGCCAGCTTCACTGGGGACATTGCTCAGCAGTGAGATCTAGCTGTGGTAGGTTTTTAAGCACCGCTGTAAACACAACAGGTAAGTCTTTTTTTCCTGTGTGTACAGTTAGTTTGGAACCATGGATGAAACATTCCTAACACTGGAGACTGACGCCTGTACTCACAACGGCATAACGAACACTGCCTCTCCAGGAGACACAGCATCAGTGGCACACTTACTAGCTTCATTTAAGCAAGCAAGGACTGCAACTTTAATAAGAAGCAAGGTGGCCATTAAAACTGTCAGTTCCTCCTAAAGTCTCCCATTTACACCAGTCAGTATTCATTAAGGTGTATGCATGGGTCAGGATACACCATGTTTTTGTAACTATTTCATCTTACCTCAACAAGTTTTCATTGTCAGCTCAGCTTGAAGATTGCACTTCATGGAACCCTTTTAGAAAAGATAATGTGTAACTGCTGTTCATAGCTTCATCAAAGTTTGGCATACCACTGCAGATTTGCCAAAAACGTCGTCTTTTTTTACCATGATTATTGTCTAACCTGTTACACATTACTTACAGTTCATAAGAAAAGCAGTGACAGAGTGAGCTAAAGCTAATGGTCCTTCGATTAATCTCATGTGGATGTGAGTCAAACAGTTTGAAGAAACTGTTTATGTTGCAAACGTGTACACATGCAAGTCAGTGGCAAAAAAAGACTTGGTTTAGCCTTCGTCCAGCACTGATCATCCCAGGAGTTTTTTAAACTGATGTATCTGTAACATTCTGTGATGTGTTCCCATGCGTTCCACAATCATTAGTCTTCAGAGACTGACAAGGACTTCCTGACGCTACGTGATGGTTCCCAAACCTCACTGTCATCTGTATCATCGCCGTCATCCTCCTCATCGTCTTCATCGTCATCTTCATCTCCCATCCCTGTGCAGGTCTGCTCCTCAGTGGCCGTCGACGTCTTGCCCTGCGTCTTTTCCCCCTCCTGCTCTCCACCGTCTTCGTCCTTCCTTGCTGCAGCCAACTCCTGGAAAGGATCTGAGCCCACGTCCAAGCGTCGCTGGACCTCAGCGAACCACTCCCTCACCTTTTCAGAGAGAGAGAATCACATCACTGTATGATGGCTGCAGGTCTGCAGCACTTACTAAGGACAATAATGTCATCTACTTTGTATTATGTTGGTAATTTTAGCAATTTTAGCAATTTTAATGATAATAAGGTCTTAGACTAAATACATGTATATAACAGATCTTTTGGGCAGCTTTACCTTTATTAGCAATAACAATTTTATTTATATATCACCTTTTTAAAAAACAAATGGATAGAAGAGTATAGTGGCAGAAAGGAAATGGGAGGCACTATTGTGTAACAATGGAATTCTGGAGATAGTATGATTTTTCTGTTTTTGGGCAAAAAACCTCAAAATTATAAATTAAAGGTATCCTGTGGATTTTTTATTTTTTTTTTACCTCTAGTAGAGCTATGGAGCTGATTTTTATGAATGGTTCCTTGCTGTGTTTGTTTCACATACACAGGTGAGGTGATACACCTTCCTGCCACTGGTTTCACTCTACAGGTGGCCAAGAAAATCACTGGTGCACCAAAAAGATGGGAAAGAGGATGACTGTTAGCAAACAGACAAGCACGGAAACAGCAGGTTTCAACCCTGTTTTTATGAGGAAGGAAATACATTGATTGGGTGTGTTAGAGCTAAAGGACACACACAAAGTGTTCTGGTGACTGTGAACTTAAAATGCATTGAAATAAAAAAGGATTTAGTGTTCTCCAACAAAACTATATACCTGGTTGTTTAGAGAAGATACTGACAAGGGAATATGTGATTGAAAGGTTAAATAAGTTATTTACATTTATTTTAAATACTTGCTTGTTTGGCCAAACATTTCCTGGTGGGTGGGTAAGTGGAATCCTGGTGGGGCAGTTTGCACTAAGTAGCATAGTGTATTTAACCGTCTCTAAGCCAGGCCACACATGCTAAATCACATTACTCAAAAAACAATTGTGTGCAGTGATCATCTACAGTTTTCTTGCAGTTCTTCATGTCACTTAACAGAGAAGTGATGACAAAAGACTTAATGTGATTCTGGTTAACACCAGAAGAATCATCTTATGAAGCTTGTGGGAGACTGGGCTGTAGCTGTCAGGTCAGATGTCGTCTATAACAGTGTAACAATGTCACAGTGAAACTTGCCCAAGTTCTCTCACAGCCAAATAAAACACATTTTCATTACCTGTTCGTAGCTCATGTTAGTCTTGGTAACAAGCTCGTCGAGGTCTTGCTCATTGAGGAATTGGTGCTTCAGGTAGTACTCCTTCAGGATCTCCCTCCCGCTCTTGAATTTCTTCAACGGGGGAGATCTGTCAACATCTGCACTGGAGGAAGCAGACCTTCTTGGCTGCTTCCTGGTGCGGGATCGACCCCAACCACGGTTTCGGCTACGTCTTTTTCGCCCACTGCTGTTTCCCATTTTACTGCCCCCTCCGACATTCGCCCCCTCAGTGTTGCCGCTTTGGTACTGAAAGAACCATTTCAGGTTTCCATTTTTCCAGGAATACCGAGAGTCCCCAAACCAGCTGACGATGTAGGACCGAGGAAGGCCGCTCTCTTGTGCCAGCTGATCGTACTCCTCTGGTGTAGGCCACTGGGTACGCACAAAGGCACTTTTGAGAATATGGAGCTGCTCTGGAGACTTTTTACTTTTATCTTTAACGTCTTT